>NC_057794.1:147022412-147322412 GCF_018294505.1 Triticum aestivum | reverse complement strand
AACGAGCTAGTCAAGTAGAGGCATACTAGTGACACTTTGTTTGTCTATGCATTCACACATGTATTATGTTTCCGGTTAATACAATTCTAGCATGAATAATAAACATTTATCATGATATAAGGAAATAAATAATAACTTTATTATTGCCTCTAGGGCATATTTCCTTCACTTTCACCATTCATTTTCTGAGAGAGAACCACCTGCTCATGTGTTGAGATCAAGAGATTCCATTCCTACCATTTGAAGCTTGATTTCTAGCCTCTTCAAGTTGCTTTCTGCTCCAATCCTTCTCCTACCCAAACCAAATATGTGAGACAGGGATTGTGAGTGATGAGGAGACTATCATTTGGAGCACAAGATCAAGGAATTCATCACCAACACAACATCTATTACCTTTTGGAGAGTGGTGTCTCCTAAATTTGTTAGGTGTCACTTTGGAGCCTGCAAGATCGTGTGGAGTTGAACCATCGAGTTTGTAAGGGCAAGGAGATCGCCTACTTTGTGAAGATCTACCCGAGTGAGGCTAGTCCTTCGTGGACGGAAGCCATGGTGGAATAGACAAGGTTGCTTCTTCGTGAATCTTTCGTGGGTGGAGCCCTCCATTTTTTCGAAAAGGGACACTTTATTACTTAAATGATTTAAGAATTACACCTAGCCTTTGCATAACTAAGATGCACACAGCCAAATAAGGTTCACTCATACAAAAGAAAAATAAAAAGGCGAAATACAAAAAGATCTGTATAACGCCTAAAGCGGAGGAGGGAAAATCCTGAGATCATGCGGCCATCCATGTTGAGTAAAAGTATCCCTCGCCGTACCCTCCAATCATGTACACACCTTCGTAAATAGGTCTCAATTCTCCACGTGTTGTAGATAACCAGCATCAGAGAAGTACTTTTACCATTAAAAACCATATCATTTCTACATACCCAAAGCGACCAAATAACGGCAAGCGCTCCCACCCTGAGAAGAGTTCTAAACCTGTGATCAATCCCATGTAACCAATTGCCAAATACATTAGCGACACTACAAGGAGTATACAAGCCATAAGCTATTTGGATGACTGACCATATAGAACGAGCAAATTTGCATTCGAAGAATACATGTTTTATTGTCTCATCACGGTGAAAAAAAACACATTGCGGACTTCCATGCCAATTCCTCTTAATAAGGTTATCCTTAGTAAGAATGACTCCGTGACCAAGATACCATGCAAAGATTTTATTCTTAAGAGGTATCTTCATCTTCTAGATCTTCTTGTTATTATCGACTGGCACATCGGACTGGATTAATGCTCTATACATGGACTCCACTGAGAATTGTCCATTCCCATGAAGGTTCCATCGGAAGACATCATACCCATATGACAATTGCACCATGGACAACCGCTGGAGAAGATGTTCCACAATTGGAGTATGGGTCCAATTAAATCTCTTTTGAACATCACATTTGGTGGAAATGATTTCATTACCGTGGCGATAGTATCACCCTTGTGGCGCATAATATTGTATAGAGCCGGATATTGTTCCCGGAGTGTGGCATTTCCTAGCCACTTGTCCTCCCAAAATCTAATTTTCGAGCCGTCCTTAACTGAGAAGGATCCATAGCAGAAGTAATATTTCTTCATAGCCATTAGACCCGCCCAAAAGTTTGAATCCCCAGGTTTCTAGTATACTTGGGATACCGCCTTGGAACCCACATATTTCCTCCTTAGAAGGGTTTTCCATACACCATCTTCCGTCAATAATTTAAACAACCATTTGCCGAGTAGGGCCCTATTCTTAACATCAAGGTCATGAATTCCCAACCCGCCTTGGTCTTTGGGACGGTAGACCACACTCCATTTAGCCAGTCGATATTTCTTTCTCTTGTTATCTCCTTGCCAAAAGAATCTTGATCGGAAATAATCCAATCTATGTGGAACTCCTTTCGGCAACAGGAAGAAGGAAATCATATATAGTACCATATTACTTAGTACTGAATTTATGAGGACCAATCTTCCACCCAGAGACAACACTTTACCTTTCAAACTGCTAAGTCTTTTTTGTAGTCTCTCCTAGACGTGTTTCCATTCATCATTTTTGAGTCTCGGATAATGTATCAGTATCCCCAAATATGTGATCGGGAAACTGGCCCAACCCGCATCCGAACAATTCAGCATACAGGTGGGCCTCATCTTGAGCGTCGCCAAAGCAAAACAATTCACTTTTATGAAAAATGATCTTAAGACCCGAGAGTTGCTCGAATGTTGATTAAATCAGTTTCATATTTCTCGCTTTCTCGAGATCAAGATCCATGAAGAGAATCGTATCGTCGACATATTGAAGTATAGAGAGACCACCTTCAACTAGATGATTTGCTACCCCATCAATTTGGTCATTGTAGCGACCAGACCTCAAACAGTCCAATCTCTGTGCTCTGGTGTCATCCCTGGATCAGTAATGATCACACCACACAGTACTTGAAGGATTTATAACAGAGTAGCAATCACACACTTATTACATCGAGTGTCTCAAAAGAGAACTTATTACAATAAATATGGCTTAAGTCCATCTAATCACGATAACAGCGGAAGGCTTGGAAGATAAGTGAGTCCATCAACTCCAACGGCATCACTGAGTATAGAACCACGACCTAAAGGCACCTTACTTGTCGTCTAAAAAGTCTGCAACATGAACGTTGCAGCCCGAAACGGGTCAGCACATGGAATATGCTGGCAAAGTAACACATAGAGAGCAATGAAAGAATAAGGCTATACTACATGCATATTTGGCTGGTGGTAAGCTCTATGGTTATAGTTTTGCGTAAAGCCAATTTTTCCCTACTGCAAAGGAATACATTTTATTTAACTATCATGGTAGTTGTTAAACATTGAGAGTGTAGACACCCTCTCAATCCCAATTAAGCATCATCATTAAAACCCAACAAAATTAATTTAGAGTAACATGATGAGATTCACATGATAATCCAAGTACTAGATACTCAAGATGTCCATAACCGGGGACACGGCTAACCATGATTAGTTTATACACTCTGCAGAGGTTTGCGCACTTCTCCCCACAAGACTCGATCTCCTCCGTTGGGATTCTCGCACTACATGATGTTTGAGAAACGGATGACCGAGACATAGTCTTTCAGAAGCGCTTGCACCTTACGAACGGGTAGAACGTACCAACCTACATCCCCTACATCTTCTAGTCTACCACTATAAGAGTTCGCATGACTTAGTCAACTATGCTAGAGCCCATGGTAGCTTGTGGCTGCACACGGAAGTTTTAATTATGAATAATCTCATGATCTCTTTGAGCCTGGGTGGCGGTCCAAAAGAAAAACAGGCAATCGCAGGAATACCCAGGTGCCTCAATCCACCCAGATGTGTGTTTAAGTTGCCACCTTAGATAAACCATTAATTTAACAATCTCACATCTGTCATGGATACACTCACCCAATCCATGTCTACTACATAGCATGGCATAATAAGCGAACGTAGAAGTAACTCCCAAAGGTTTGATAATAAACAAGTAATAGGTACTACCTCATCTACTTCCCAAACCCACAATTTAATTAGATCCTAATCATGCAATGGTGTGAGGATTGATCTAATGCAATAAAACTGGGTAATAGGAAGTATGATCAAAGTGTTACTTGCCCTGCTGATGATCCGCAAAACCTAGCGATTCGAAGTAGCAAGCGGCGCACTCTGGGTACTCTATCGCAAACAAACAAGCATACAATAAGTACTCATCTAATGCACAGGTAAAACTCGAATAAGAGATCTAACCAGATAGTTCAACTTAAGAACTCCGGTTGGCAAAAAGAATCAAATCAAACGAAGCAACGAAAGACAAACGGCGAAAGAAACAAGCTTCATTTACTATTCTAGATCTAGGTCAAATTTTACAGAGGCAAAAACTTGTTTGAGTTGGTTAAATGGAAAGAGGGTTTCGCGACGAAACTCCAGGCGCTTGAATCGCCTGATTCCGATAAACGAGCAAAAAGTTAAACTAGAACGAAAATCGGATCAGAAATCGCGATCAGAAATAATCGCGGAATAATCCGAGAAAAAGAAAAACGACGAACAGAATAACGAACGGACATTTGTTTTCTGGAACTAAACGATGAACGCGTTCGTTAAAACGAACGGACGACCGAACGCTCGCTAAATAAATAAACCAGAAAAAACCCGATCTATTTAAAAAAACGAAAACTAGGGTTTTCTAAAAAAATCAAATCAGTTTTTTCTCAAAAAACCGGGCGGCGGGGCGGCTACCTCGGCTCGGTCCGGCGGGGCTCCGGGCGGCGACAGTGGGCAGCAGCAGCAGTGGGCGGCGTGCGGTGGCGTGCGGCGGCGGCAGCGACTCGGCGACTCGGGGCTCCCAAGGGCCCCGGGGTGGCTATTTAAGGAGGGAGGGGGCTTGCTTGGGGAGGGGGTCGGCGGCGGAGGCATGCCCGGCTCGGTCTCCCCGAGTCCGGCGGCAGCTCGGCGAGGGAGGCAGTGCCTGGTGGGCCGGCCTGGCTCGGCTGGGCCTTTGGCCCAGTCGGGCGCGGGGGTTTTTTTATACAAAAACAATTTCGCTGAAACTAAGAAATATTCTAGAAAAATAAATAAAAATCTAAAATTGCCAAAAAAAATTTCACCATCTAAATAAAATATTTAGAACAGGATGAACATTTTCTTGGTCCTAAATGCAATTTTTGAAAATGTGCAATTTTTCCTAAATTCAAATAAAACCACGAAAAACTCCAGAATAAAACCTTATTTGATTTTTTATTAAATCCTCAATATTTCTTTATTTTGGGAAAGTCATTTTATTCCCTCTCTCATATTTGATAATAGAAATAATTGAAGATAAAATAAATAAAATCAAATGATCCTATTTTCAAAATTTGAGAAAACTCAAATATGAAAATAACGAAATCCCCAACTCTCTCCGAGGGTCCTTGAGTTGCGTAGAATTTCTAGGATCAACCCAAAATGCAAATAAATAATGATATGCAGTGATGATCTATTGTATAAAATTCCAAATTGAAAATTTGGGATGTTACAAACCTACCCCCCTTAAGATGAATCTCGCCCTCGAGATTCGGGTTGGCTAGAAAATAGGGGAGGGTGGTCCTTCAGCAAATCTTCCTCTCGCTCCCTGGTGGCTTCATCCTCCGTGTGGTGGCTCCACTGAACTTTGCAAAACTTGATAACCTTGCTGCGGATTACTCGGCTGGCATACTCAAGAATCTTAACTGGTTTCTCCTCATAGGTCAAATCACTGTCCAACTGAATCGCTTCCAGCGGCACTGTATCTCTCAGCGGTATATTAGCCATCTCCGTGTGGCACTTCTTTAACTGCGAAACGTGGAACACGTCGTGAACTCCTGACAATCCTTCGGGTAATTCCAACTTGTAGGCTACTTCTCCCATATGCTCCAAAACCTTGTATGGTCCTACAAAACGTGGCGCTAACTTTCCCTTAACTCCAAAGCGCTTAACTCCTTGAAGTGGAGATACTCGAAGATAAACTCGGTCTCCGACTTCATAAACTGTCTCCTTGCGTTTAGAATCTGTGTAGCTCTTCTGCCTGGACTGGGCTACCTTGAGCCTATCGCGAATCAATTTCACCTTCTGTTCAGGCTCCTTAATCAGATCCGGTCCAAACAACTGGCGATCTCCAACTTCATCCCATGACAGTGGGGTCCTGCACCTTCTTCCGTACAAGGCTTCAAAAGGGGCCATCTTCAAACTGGATTGATAACTGTTGTTGTAAGTGAACTCTGCATATGGCAAATTGTCGTCCCAACTAGATCCATAATCTAGCGCACAAGCTCTCAGCATATCCTCCAAAATCTGATTGATTCTCTCGGTCTGTCCATCTGTCTGCGGATGGAAAGTTGTACTGAATTCTAGCCTGGTACCCAAAGTTTTGTGCAACTGATTCCAGAACTTTGAGGTAAAATGGGTTCCTCTATCTAATGCAATGCTCCTTGGAACTCCATGCAGACATACGATCCTGGTCATGTATATATTTGCCAACTTGGCACTAGTATAGGTAGTCTTCACTGGGATGAAATGAGCTACCTTTGTCAAATGATCGACTACTACCCAAATCGAGTCATAACCTGAACGAGTTCTGGACAATCCCATAATAAAATCCATGCCTAGCTTATCCCACTTCCATTCGGGTATTGGCAATGGCTGTAGCAATCCGGCTGGCTTCTGATGCTCTGGCTTTACTCTCTGACATACATCACAAACTACTACATACTCCGCAATATCCTTCTTCATTCTGGTCCACCAGAAAGTATCCTTCAAATCCAGATACATCTTGGTATTTCCTGGGTGAATTGAATATGGTGAATCATGGGCCTCTTGCAAAATCAACTTCCTGATCTCTGGGTCATTGGGCACATAAACACGGTCTTCAAACCTTAAGGTATCGTGCTCATCCTCACAAAATCCTTTAGCTTTTCCTTTGCTCATTTTCTCCTTAATAGAAGCGATCTCCTTGTCAGTCCTTTGAGCTTCTCTTATCTTATCCATCAAAGTAGACTGAATCTCCAACGTTGCTACATAGCCTCTCGGAACTATCTCCAAACATAGCTCACGAAGATTCTCGGCTAACTCTCTTGGTAAACCTCCCGTCATTAAGGTGTTGACATGACTTTTACAGCTCAACGTGTCAGCTACTACGTTAGCCTTTCCAGGGTGATAACGCAATCTCATATCATAATCCTTTATGAGCTCCAACCATCTCCTTTGCATGAGATTTAGCTCCTTCTGCGTGAAGATGTACTTCAAACTCTTGTGATCCATGTACACCTCACAATGGTTTCCAATGAGAAAATGTCTCCAAGTCTTCAACGCATGCACTACAGCTGCTAACTCCAAATCATGCGTGGCATAATTCAACTCATGGGGCTTAAGCTATCGTCAGGCATATGAAACAACTCTTCCTTCCTGCAGAAGCAATGCTCCAAGTCCTCGACGTGAAGCATTGCAATACACCTCATAATCCTTGGTCTGATCTGGCAAAATCAACACTGGTGATGTAACCAAACGTTTCTTCAACTCCTGGAAACTGGCCTCACACTCTTCAGTCCATTTGAACTTGGTATCCTTCTTCAACAACTCCATCATCGGCTTCGCAATCTTCGAGAAGTTTTCAATAAATCTCCGGTAGTATCCCGCGAGTCCAAGAAAACTTTGGATCTCTCCAACTATTGTTGGGGCTTCCCAATTTGTCACAGTGTCAACCTTGGTGGGATCTACTGCTATACCTTCTCCAGATATAACGTGTTCGAGGAATTCAACTTCCTTCAACCAAAACTCACATTTGCTAAACTTGGCATATAACTAATGTTCTCTGAGCTTTCCAAGTACCAAACGAAAATGCTCGTTATGCTCCTCTTCATTCTTCGAGTAAACTAGGATATCATCAATGAACACTACGACGAACTTGTCCAAGAACTCCATAAATACTTTGTTCATCATGTTCATAAAATATGCGGGTGCGTTAGTCAGACCAAATGAAATAACGGTATACTCGTACAACCCATACCTGGTGGTAAAAGTTGTCTTAGGTATATCCTGTTCTCGAATCTTCAACTGGTGGTATCATGATCGCAGATCGATCTTGGAAAATACCTTAGCTCCTTGCAATCGATCAAACAGATCATTGATCATCGGTAGTGGGTACTTGTTCTTGATGGTTACTTCATTCAATCCTCGATAATCAACAACCATCCTTAACGATCCATCCTTCTTCTCCACTAGAAGTACCGGCGATCCCCAAGGTGAAGAACTTGGGCGAATATAACCCTTATCCAATAACTCTTTAATCTTCTTCTTAATCTCCTCCAAGTCCTTTGCGGGCATCCGGTATGGTCTCTTAGATATTGGCCCTGTGCCTGGCAAAAGCTCAATCAAAAACTCAATATCTCTATCCGGTGGCATGCCTGGCAACTCCTCTAGAAATACATTAGGGAAATCCTTTACCACTGGTACTTCCTCCTGCACAACTCTTGTTAAGGAATTTACTTGAGTCTTCTTCGGCACATGCCGAGATACATACTTGATCCTTCTTCCTTCTGGCGTTGTAAGCAAAATTGACTTACTGGCGCATTCAATATTCCCTTCATACTTCGATAACCAATCCATGCCTAATATCACATCCAATCCTTGGGATTCCAATACTATTAGGTCCGAGGGAAATACATAGTTACCAATCCTTAATGGTAACCGATCACACCATAGACTAGCCATATACTCTGCTCCAGGCGAGGTTACTAACATGGGTGACCTAAGGGCTTGGGTTGGCCGTTTATACTTATCCACAAATCCCCTTGAGATGTATGAATGCGATGCACCAGTATCAAAAAGAATGAGTGCAGTAAATGACTTAACCAAAAACTTACCGATTACTGCATCTGGCTGCTCTTCAACCTCCTCCACGTTAACGTGGTTCACATGTCCCCTATTGAAAGGGTTCGGCTTCTTCCCAGAGCTTCCATTGCCATTTCCATTCTGGGATTCAAGACATTCATTGGCATAATGTACGGTCTTCTGGCATTTAAAACAAGTGACTTGGCTCAGGTCTCTCTTGGCTGGGGTTGATGGGTTGGTACGGTTCTGGCCGTTGCTTCCTCCATTCCCATTACCATTCTTGGGGCCATTATGATTGTGCGAGCTACCTCCTCCATGGGTATGCTGAAAGTGTCCTCCCGGTCTAGGGGTAAAACGTGGCTTCTACTGAGCTCCAGAATTGTACTTCCCTTGTCCATACTTCCTCTTGCGGTTCTCAATCTGTTGCTGCTTCCCTTCAATCATAAGAGCATGATCTACCAACTCCTGGTAGTTGTTGAAGGTTGCTACCATCAACTGCATGCTCAACTCATCATTCAGTCCTTCCAGAAACTTCTCCTGCTTAGCTGCATTCATAGCAACGTCATCTGGGGCATAACGTGCTAGCTTACTAAAGTCCTCCACATACTAGCCAACTGTCCGTCCTCCTTGGCGCAAGTTGCGAAACTCACGCTTCTTCATGGCCATAGCTCCTGCTGAAACATGGGCGGTACGGAAAGCTTGCTGAAACTGGTCCCATGTGATAGTGTCGATAGGGAAAGTGGCTGTGAAATTCTCCCGCCATGATGCCGTGGGTCCTTCAAGCTGATGTGCGGCAAACTTCACCTTTTCTGCATCTGTGCATCCTGCCGTGGTCAACTCCCTAGCTGTCTTGTTGAGCCAATCATCTGCTACTATCGTCTCGGTGCTACTAGAGAACACCGGCGGATTCAGCCTAAGAAAATGGGCTAAGTGGTCAACAAGTGGTGGTGGCGGTGGGTTGTTGTTGTTGTTCCCCTGATTCTGATTCTGGACTAGCAACTGCATCAATGTGTTCTGCTGCTGGATCAACTGAGTAAGCTCCGGTGGGAAGGTAAATCCAGGGTCACGTCTCGGAGGCATTTGAGGGTTTAGAAAAGATGAGATTAAGAATAGAGGGGGTCTAGAGAGAAAACACTACCCATATGCACATGAGGCAAAAGCAAACAATTCACTTCATTCAATCAAACAAGGGCATACAATCGATCTAACTATCGCAAAAGTGCTCGGACTACTATATTTTCATGGTGGACTACTACTACTGATGAGGTGGTCTACTAGAAATATTCTTCGGTTGCAGACTCCATGATATCTGCTCCAGCTTCATCAACATAGTCATCATCACTATCATCTGGATCCGAGTCAGTGTCATCAATGATGATGTAGTCTTCAGGGCGAATCTCCTTGGGTTCTTCATCTTCTTCTACTGGTGTAGGGCCTCCCATAAATATTCCGATCTTCTTGATGAGGTCGTCATTCTTCTCCACTAGCACTTCGATTTCCTCTTCATAATATTCACGTGTAGCCTTGAGTTCTTCCTCCAGTTCCTTGATTCTTGTTCTTGCCTTCTTCAGATCTATCATGTCAGTGCACATCTGGTTCTCCTGACATCGAATGTGCTGGTTCAACTCCTAGATAAAAGCTGGAATTGATCTATCCTTCTTGGTGCTGATCATCTCCCAGTGCTCATCTTGGCGCCCACAAATCTGGTAGATAGTATCCTTGAGATCATTGCGGTAAACTTCTCCAATACGTCCCATGGCGATGTGAGCTGCCATGCTCTTTCCTAGACTCCATGTTGGTGCATCAAAGGAAAACTCTATGGGCTCGGTGATTGGCATGAACGTCCTTCCTGGAACTTGAACTTGAATCATCCAGCGCTCCTCTTCAGGTAAAGTGGCGTTGTAGGTTCTGGTGAAGCTTGGTACTCAGTTGTTCAGGTACTTAGTGACTTCCTTCAGGTGACGTCCAAAGGGTGTATCTTCATCCGGCTGTGTGAACTTGTTCCTTTCATCCGCCATCCTAAAAGAGTAGAAAAGATGAGGAGTCAGAATGGGAAGAGTGAGTAGTGATCTAGGGCTATAGCTTAGTGGTCGTGTCCGACAGTCAGCGTGTGCTCTGATACCATCTTGTAGCGACCAGACCTCAAACAGTCCAATCTCTGTGCTCTGGTGTCATCCCTGGATCAGTAATGCTCACACCACACAGTACTTGAAGGATTTATAACAGAGTAGCAATCACACACTTATTACATCGAGTGTCTCAAAAGAGAACTTATTACAATAAATATGGCCTAAGGCCATCTAATCACGATAACAGCGGAAGGCTTGGAAGATAAGTGAGTCCATCAACTCCAACGGCATCACTGAGTATAGAACCACGACCTAAAGGCACCTTACCCGTCGTCTAAAAAGTCTGCAACATGAACGTTGCAGCCCGAAACGGGTCAGCACATGGAATATGCTGGCAATGTAACACATAGAGAGCAATGAAAGAATAAGGCTATACTACATGCATATTTGGCTGGTGGTAAGCTCTATGGTTACAGTTTTGCGTAAAGCCAATTTTTCCCTACTTCAAAGGAATACATTTTATTTAACTATCATGGTAGTTGTTAAACATTGAGAGTGTAGACACCCTCTCAATCCCAATTAAGCATCATCATTAAAACCCAACAAAATGAATTTAGAGTAACATGATGAGATTCACATGATAATCCAAGTACTAGATACTCAAGATGTCCATAATCGGGGACACGACTAACCATGATTAGTTTATACACTCTGCAGAGGTTTGCACACTTCCCCCCACAAGACTCGATCTCCTCCATTGGGATTCTCGCACTACATGATGTTTGAGAAACGGATGATCGAGACATAGTCTTTCAGAAGCGCTTGCACCTTACGAACAGGTAGACCGTACCAACCTGCATCCCCTACATCTGCTAGTCTACCACTGTAAGAGTTCGCATGACTTAGTCAACTATGCTAGAGCCCATAGTAGCTTGTGGCTGCACACGGAAGTTTCTAGTATGAATAATCTCATGATCCCTTTGACCCTGGGTGGAGGTCCAAAAGAAAAATAGGCAATCACTGGAATACCCAGGTGCCTCAATCCACCCAGATGTGTGTTTAAGTTGCCACCTTAGATAAACCATTAATTTAACAATCTCACATCTGTCATGGATACACTCACCCAATCCACGTCTACTAGCATAGCATGGCATAATAAGCAAACGTAGAAGTAACTCCCAAAGGTTTGATAATAAACAAGTAATAGGTACTACCTCATCTACTTCCCAAACCAACAATTTAATTAGATCCTAATCATACAATGGTGTGAGGATTGATCTAATGCAATAAAACTGGGTAATAGGAAGTATGATCAAAGTGTTACTTGCCTTGCTGATGATCCGCAAAACCTAGCGATTCGAAGTAGCAAGCGGCGCACTCTGGGTACTCTATCGCAAACAAACAAGCATACAATAAGTACTCATCTAATGCACAGGTAAAACTCGAATAAGAGATCTAACCAGATAGTTCAACTTAAGAACTCCGGTTGGCAAAAATAATCAAATCAAACGAAGCAACAAAAGACAAACGGTGAAAGAAACAAGCTTCGTTTACTATTCTAGATCTAGGTCAAATTTTACAGAGGCAAAAACTTGTTTGAGTTGGTTAAACGGAAAGAGGGTTTCGAGACGAAACTCCAGGCGCTTGAATCGCCTGATTCCGATAAACAAGCAAAAACGTTAAACTAGAACGAAAATCAGATCAGAAATCGCGATCAGAAATAATCACGGAATAATCCGAGAAAAAGAAAAACGACGAACAGAATAATGAACAAACGTTCGTTTTCTGGAACTAAACAATGAACGCGTTCGTTAAAACGAACGGACGAGCGAACGCTCGCTAAATAAATAAACCGGAAAAAAACCGATCTATTTGAAAAAACGAAAACTAGGGTGTTCTAAAAAAACCAAATCGGTTTTCCTCAGAAAACCGGGCGGCGGAGCGGCTACCTCGGCCCGGTCCGGCGGGGCTCCGGGCAGCGGCGGTGGGCATCATCGGTGGCGGGGCCGCCGCGGCGGCGGCGGCGGCAGCGACTCGGTGACTCGGCGCTCCCAGGGGCCCCGGGGTGGCTATTTAAGGAGGGAGGGGGCCTTGCTTGGGGACGGGGTCGGCGGCGGAGGCGTGCCCGACTCGGTCTCCCCGAGTCCGGCGGCAGCTCGGCGAGGGAGGCGGTGCCTGGCGGGGCGGCCTGGCTCGGCTGGGCCTTTGGCCCAGTCGGGCGCGGGGTTTTTTTAAACAATTTCGCCGAAACTAAGAAAAATTCTAGAAAAATAAATAAAAATCTAAAATTGCCAAAACAAAATTTCACCGTCTAAATAAAATATTTAGAACGGGATGAAAATTTTCTTATCCCTAAATGCAATTTTTGAAAACGTGCAATTTTTCCTAAATTCAAACAAAACCACGAAAAACTCCAGAATAAAACCTTATTTGATTTTTTATTAAATCCTCAATATTTCTTTATTTTGGGAAAGTCATTTTATTCCCTCTCTCATATTTTTATAATAGAAATAATTGAAGATAAAATAAATAAAATCAAATGATCCTATTTTCAAAATTTGAGAAAACTCAAATATGAAAATAACGAAATGCCCAACTCTCTTCGAGGGTCCTTGAGTTGCGTAGAATTTCTAGGATCAACCCAAAATGAAAATAAATAATGATATGCAGTGATGATCTATTGTATAACATTACAAATTGAAAAATTGGGATGTTAAAGTCATCAACCTTCGCACGCTCAATCATGACCGCTAGCATATCCGCCACTATATTAAATAGCATGGGCAATACAGAGTCACCTTGTTTCAATCCCTTCTTCGTTTGGAAATAGAGTCCAACATCATCATTGACCTTAATGGCAAGACTACCTCCAAAAATGAAGCTATGGATCATAGCGCACCACTTTGCAGAAAATCCTAGTTGACTCTGAGAGTTTGTTGAAGAAAGTGCCACTTGACTTTGTCTTAAGCCTTTTCAAAGTCAATTTTGAGCACGACCCCATTCAAATTTTTTCGGTGTAATTCATCGATTGTTTCATGAAGGATAACAACTCCATCTAGGATGTGTCTTCCTTGAAAAAAAGTTGTCCGTGAAGGACGAACCACATGTTCAGCAACTGAATTTTGCCTAATAGTCGCGACCTTCGTGAATATTTTAAAACTAACATTAAGGAGGCAAATAGGTCTATATTGTTGTATCCTTACAGCCTCATTAACCTTAGGTAATAAAATAATCTCACCAAAGTTTAAGCAAAACAATTATAGTTGGCCAGCATGAAGGTTGCTAAACAAAAGCAGGAGATCCAGTTTGATGACTTCCCAGAAGTTATGATAGAACTCTGCGGGAAAACCATCCGGACCTGGGGCTTTGTTGTGCCCCATTAGGAAAACCACCTTTCTAACTTCCTGCTCAGAGTATGGGGCTGTTAGAAGGTTGTTTTCCTCATTAGAGACTCGGGGGATGTCATATGTTCGGGATTCATCCATCGAGAAGTTTCCTTCCTCTAGTGCTCCAAATAGATTTTTGTAATAATTAGTGATATAATATTTAAGTTGCTCATGCCCCTTAATCGTGCCCTCATCCTATTGTAGTGAATGAATAATTTTCTTCCGGTGTCTGCCATTGGCGACTCCATGGAAATATCTAGTATTTGAATCACCTTCAGGATAAATTGAGAGTTGGAATGTTGGTACCATTTGAGTTCCTCTTCATGTAACATGTTAGCTATTTGTGCATTTGAATGATTCTTGATCTCGATTTCATACTCAGATAGAGGTCTAACCTCTACCACAGCTTCTAATTCATCAATGATAGATGAAAGACAAAACTTCTCCTTTATGAGGATACCCACCGTATGCCTAGCCCAACCACCAAGGAATTTATGTAATGCACGCATTTTGTTATTCCATCTGTGTATTGGGGTAGGCCCGGCTACCGGTTTCTCCCACACCACCTTGACCATGTCATGGAAGCCATCCCAAAGCAACCACCCAAGTTCGAACTTGAACTTGCGTCTATGTTGTGGTCATGGCAAACCTGTAGTCAGGAGAATGGGTGTGTGGTCTGATATAGCCTTGATACGAGGTAGAGCACGAAAACACACCATAGGAAATTTAGATTCCCAGTCGGTATCCATGAAAACACGATCTAGTTTCTCATATGTCGGTTCCAGAAGACTATTCGCCCAAATGAATTGTCTTCCAATCATGTAAACCTCTCACAGATCTAGACTGTCGATGACAGCATTGAAAAGGAAAGGCCAATGATTATCAAACCTATCACGGTTTTTCTCATTTGGAAATCGAAGAAAATTGAAATCCCCACCTATAAGAATGGGATAGGGATTATCTTTCGCCACATTAACCAATTCACGGAGAAAATCTGCCTTGAACTCATCCTGGGCTACCCCATACACGGAGACGAGGGTCCATGTGAAGTTATCGGCCTTATTGCGAATTATGGAGTTTAACGTGAAACTCACCATCTGAACTAGCCAAAACATCCATAGTCCATGTATTTACACCAAGTAAAATGCCCCCAAAACGACCTCTAGGAGGTCGCGAAACCCAAGTGAAGTCTATCCCGCCCGAAAGATGGTTAAGCAGACTCAGTGAGAAATCACCTCTCCCCGTTTCAAAGATAGCCAAAAAATCTAAATTGTATTCCCTATTACATTCCGCAATGAATAAATGTTTAGCCAATCATGAAGACCTCTGCTATTAAAAAACATTCCATTCATGAGGAAGGAATAAAGAGATTTAGAATTCTTCGCCCCCTTATGGGACTTACTAACTTTTTTCAAACGAGAGGTCTTTGATTTACGTCCGGATGTTGTAAGTTCAATCAATGAACTAAGCCCAGGTTTGTCTATACCCACGTCAGAAACCGCTCCTACTAAATGAGAGAGTAGCTGACCATCTGATGTGACATGCAGCTCCTCATCATCAGTATGGGAGGCATAAGACTAGATAGAAACACGCGGAGAAATTTTTAATCGGTCATATTCCAAGTGTTTCAAATCGTTAGTCATAATAGAAATTTCCTTCTCATTGGAAAAAGCTAGAAAGGATTTCGGTGACGATGTGGTACCTTGGTTGTCGATGTGGAGCCCTCCATGGACTCGCACAACCGTTACCCTTTGTGGATTGAAGTCTCCATCGACATGGACATACGATAGCACCACCTATCGAAACCACACCAAAAATTATCATGTCTTCATTGCATTTGACATCTCCAAACCCCTTATTTACTTGCATGTGCAATGTTTTACTTTCGGTTGCTAGACTCCTAGAATTGCATGTGTAGGGTGATACTTGACTTGCTAGAATTGCTAAAATCTGCCTACAACTAAAATTGAGAAAATGTTAGTTTTTATTTGGTCAAGTAGTCTAATCACCCCCACTCTAGACATAATTTTGATATTACAGGAATGGGTGCCCATGATAATGTCAGTAAAAAAGAAAAAATTCATAAGTATGATTTTTCTGGATGTTTGGTATGTCAGGCCGTAATTCCAGCACCGCAGATACCATGGGCTGCATTCCCCGTGAAAATGAACACGGGTGTACAATGGGGCACCCAGGTTTGATATCCCAAAATTTCATTTTTTTCTTAAAAAAAGGATCCTTTTTTAATGCTACTTTCATGTAGGGGTGGTGGCGCCGATGAACCATCACATCCTGCCAAATGTCGGCTGCTTTACATCATCTTCCCTCCTCATTCTGTTGGGTAACATAGTAATTTCAAAAAAATTCCTACGCACACGCAAGATCATGGTGATGCATAGCAACGAGAGGGGAGAGTGTGATCTACGTACCCTTGTAGACCGACAGCGGAAGCGTTAGCACAACGCGGTTGATGTAGTCGTACGTCTTCACGGCCCGACCGATCAAGCATCGAAACAACGACACCTCCGAGTTCTAGCACACGTTCAGCTCGATGACGATCCCCGGACTCCAATCCAGCAAAGTGTCGGGGAAGAGTTCCGTCAGCACGACGGCGTGGTGACGATCTTGATGTACTGCCGTCGCAGGGCTTCGCCTAAGCACCGCTACAATATTATCAAGGATTATGGTGGCAGGGGGCACCGCACACGGCTAAGTATATGATAACGTGGATCAACTTGTGTGTCTAGGGGTGCCCCCTGCCCCCGTATATAAAGGAGCAGGGGAAGGTGCGGCCGGCCAGGAGGAGGGCACGCCAGGAGGAGTCCTACTCCCACCGGGAGTAGGATTCCTCCCCTTTTCCTAGTTGGAATAGGATTCGGGAGGGGGAAAGAGGAGAGAGAGAAGGAAGGGGGGGCGCCGCCCCCCTCTCCTTGTCCTATTCGGACTAGGGGGGAGGGGCGCGCGGCCCAGGCCTGGCCACCTCTCCTCTCTTCCACTAAAGCCCACTAAGGCCCATATACCTCCCGGGGGGTTCCGGTAACCTCCCGGTACTCCGGTAAAATCCCGATTTCACCCGGAACACTTCCGATATCCAAATATAGGCATACAATATATCAATCTTTATGTCTCGACCATTTCGAGACTCCTCGTCATGTCCGTGATCACATCTAGGACTCCGAACAAACTTCGGTACATCAAAATGCATAAACTCATAATATAACTGTCATCAAAACCTTAAGCGTGCGGACCCTACGGGTTCGAGAACAATGTAGACATGACCGAGACACGTCTCCGGTCAATAACCAATAGCGGAACCTGGATGCTCATATTGGCTCCCACATATTCTATGAAGATCTTTATCGATCAGACCGCATAACAACATACATTGTTCCCTTTGTCATCGGTATGTTACTTGCCCGAGATTCGATCGACGGTATCTTAATACCTAGTTCAATCTCATTACCGGCAAGTCTCTTTACTCTTTTCGTAATACATCATCTTGCAAATAACTCATTAGTTGTTATGCTTGCAAGGCTTATGTGATGTGCATTACCGAGAGGGCCCAGAGATACCTCTCCGACAATCGGAGTGACAAATCCTAATCTTGAAATACGACAACCCAACATGTACCTTTGGAGACACCTGTAGAGCTCCTTTATAATCACCCAGTTACGTTGTGACGTTTGGCAGCACATAAAGTGTTCCTCCGACAAACGAGAGTTGCATAATCTCATAGTCATAGGAACATGTATAAGTCATGAAGAAAGCAATAGCAACATACTAAACGATCGGGTGCTAAGCTAATGGAATGGGTCATGTCAATCACATCATTCTCCTAATGATGTGATCCCATTAATCAAATGACAACACATGTCTATGGTTAGGAAACATAACATCTTCGATTAACGAGCTAGTCAAGTAGAGGCATACTAGTGATGTTTGGTTTGTCTATGTATTCACACAAGTATTATGTTTCCGGATAATACAATTCTAGCATGAATAATAAACATTTATCATGATATGAGGAAATAAAATAATAACATTATTATTGCCTCTAGGGCATATTTCCTTCAGTCTCCCACTTGCACTAGAGTCAATAATCTAGATTACATAGTAATGATTCTAACACCCATGGAGCTTTGGTGCTGATCATGTTTTGCTCGTGGAAGAGGCTTAGTCAACGGGTCTGCTATATTCAGATCCGTATGTATCTTGCAAATCTCTATGTCTCCCACCTGGACTTGATCCCAGATGGAATTGAAGCGTCTCTTGATGTGCTTGGTTCTCTTGTGAAATCTGGATTCCTTTACCAAGGCAATTGCACCAGTATTGTCACAAAAGATTTTCATTGGACCCGATGCACTAGGTATGACACCTAGATCGGATATGAACTCCTTCATCCGGACTCCTTTGTTTGCTGCTTCCGAAGTAGCTATGTACTCCGCTTCACATGTAGATCCCGCCACAACGCTTTGTTTAGAACTGCACCAACTGACAGCTCCACCGTTTAATGTAAAGACGTATCCAGTTTGCGATTTAGAATCGTCCGGATCAGTGTCAAAGCTTGCATCAACATAGCCATTTACGATGAGATCTTTGTCACCTCCATATATGAGAAACATATCCTTAGTCCTTTTCAAGTATTTCAGGATGTTCTTTACCGCTTTCTAGTGATCCACTACTGGATTACTTTGGTACCTCCCTGCTAGACTTATAGCAAGACACACATCAGGTCTGGTACACAGCATTGCATACATGATAGAACCTATGGCTGAAGCATAGGGAACATCTTTCATTTTCTCTCTATCTTCTGCATTGGTCGGGGATTGAGTCTTACTCAATTTCACACCTTGTAACACAGGCAAGAATCCTTTCTTTGCTTGATCCATTTTGAACTTCTTCAAAACTTTGTCAAGGTATGTGCTTTGTGAAAGTCCAATTAAGTGTCTTGATCTATCTCTATAGATCTTAATGCCCAATATGTAAGCAGCTTCACCGAGGTCTTTCATTGAAAAACTCTTATTCAAGTATCCTTTTATGCTATCCAGAAATGCTATATCATTTCCGATTAGCAATATGTCATCTACATATAATATCAGAAATGCTACAGAGCTCCCACTCACTTTCTTGTAAATACAGGCTTCTCCAAAAGTCTGTACAAAACCAAATGCTTTGGTCACACTATCAAAGCGTTTATTCCAACTCCGAGAGGCTTGCACCAGTCCATAAATGGATCGCTGGAGCTTGCACACTTTGTTAGCTCCCTTTGGATCGACAAAACCTTCCGGCTGCATCATATACAACTCTTCTTGCAGAAATCCATTCAGGAATGCAGTTTTGACATCCATTTGCCAAATTTCATAATCATAAAATGCGGCAATTGCTAACATGATTCGGACAGACTTAAGCATCGCTACGGGTGAGAAGGTCTCATCGTAGTCAATCCCTTGAACTTGCCGAAAACCTTTTGTGACAAGTCGAGCTTTGTAGACAGTAATATTACCGTCAGCGTCAGTCTTCTTCTTGAAGATCCATTTATTTTCAATTGCTTGCTGATCATTGGGCAAGTCAACCAAAGGCCATACTTTGTTCTCATACATGGATCCCATCTCAGATTTCATTGCTTCAAGCCATTTTGTGGAATCTGGGCTCACCATCGCTTCTTCATAGTTCGTAGGTTCATCATGATCTAGTAGCATGACTTCCAGAACAGGACTACCGTACCACTCTAGTGCGGATCTTACTCTGGTTGATCTACGAGGTTCAGTAGTATCTTGTTCTGAAGTTTCATGATCATTATCATTAGCTTCCTCACTAATTGGTGTAGGTGTCACAGAAACTAGTTTCTGTGATGTACTACTTTCCAATAAGGGAGCAGGTACAGTTACCTCGTCAAGTTCTACTTTCCTCCCACTCACTTCTTTCGAGAGAAACTCCTTCTCTAGAAAGTTTCCGAATTTAGCAACAAAAGTCTTGCCTTCGGATCTGTGATAGAAGGTGTATCCAATAGTTTCCTTTGGATATCCTATGAAGACACATTTCTCCGATTTGGGTTCGAGCTTATCAGGTTGAAGTTTTTTCACATAAGCATCGTAGCCCCAAACTTTCAAAAACGACAACTTTGGTTTCTTGCCAAACCAAAGTTCATATGGCGTTGTCTCAACGAATTTTGATGGTTCCCTATTTAACGTGAATGCGACCGTCTCTAGAGCATATCCCCAAAACGATAGCGGTAAATCAGTAAGAGACATCATAGATCGCACCATATCTAGTAAAGTACGATTACAACGTTCGAACACACCATTACGCTGTGGTGTTCCGGGTGGCGTGAGTTGCGAAACTATTCCACATTGTTTTAAATGTACACCAAACTCGTAACTCAAATATTCTCCTCCACGATCAGATCGTAGGAATTTTATTTTTTTGTTTTGATGATTTTCAACTTCACTCTGAAATTCTTTGAACTTTTCAAATGTTTCAGACTTATGTTTCATTAAGTAGATATACCCATATCTGCTTAAGTCATCTGTGAAGGTGAGAAAATAACGATATCCGCCACGAGCCTCAACATTCATCGGACCACATACATCTGTATGTATGATTTCCAATAAATCTGTTGCTCTCTCCATAGTACCGGAGAACGGTGTTTTTGTCATCTTACCCATAAGGCATGGTTCGCAAGTACCAAGTGATTCATAATCAAGTGGTTCCAAAAGCCCATTAGTATGGAGTTTCTTCATGCGCTTTATACTGATATGACCCAAACGGCAGTGCCATAAATAAGTTGCACTATCATTATCAACTCTGCATCTTTTGGCTTCAACACTATGAATATGTGTGTCACTACTATCGAGATTTAATAAAAATAGACCACTCTTTAAGGATGCATGACCATAAAAGATATTACTCATGTAAATAGAACAACCATTATTCTCTGATTTAAATGAATAATCGTCTCGCATCAAACAAGATCCAGATATAATGTCCATGCTTAACGCTGGCACCAAATAACAATTATTTAGGTCTAATACTAATCCCGAAGGTAGATGTAGAGGTAGCGTGCCGACTGCGATCACATCGACTTTTGAACCATTTTCCACGCGCATCGTCACCTCGTCCTTAGCCAATCTTCGCTTAATCCATAGTCCCTGTTTTGAGTTGCAAATATTAGCAACAGAACCAGTATCAAATACCCAGGTGCTACTGCGAGCATTAGTAAGGTACACATCAATAACATGTATATCACATATACCTTTGTTCACCTTGCCATCCTTCTTATCCGCCAAATACTTGGGGCAGTTCCGCTTCCAGTGACCAGTCTGCTTGCAGTAGAAGCACTCAGTTTCAGGCTTAGGTCCAGGTTTGGGTTTCTTCTCTTGAGTAGCAACTTGCTTGCTGTTCTTTTTGAAGTTCCCCTTCTTCTTCCCTTTGCCCTTTTTCTTGAAACTAGTGGTCTTGTTGACCATCAACACTTGATGCTCCTTCTTGATTTCTACCTCTGCAACTTTCAGCATTGCGAAGAGCTCGGGAATAGTCTTATTCATCCCTTGCATATTATAGTTCATCACGAAGCTCTTGTAGCTTGGTGGCAGTGATTGGAGAATTCTGTCAATGACGCAATCATCTGGAAGATTAACTCCCAATTGAATCAAGTGATTATTATACCCAGACATTTTGAGTATATGCTCACTGACAGAACTGTTCTCCTCCATCTTGCAGCTATAGAACTTATTGGAGACTTCATATCTCTCAATCCGGGCATTTGCTTGAAATATTAACTTCAACTCCTGGAACATCTCATATGCTCCATGATGTTCAAAACGTCGTTGAAGTCCCGATTCTAAGACGTAAAGCATGGCACACTGAACTATCGAGTAGTCATCAGCTTTGCTCTGCCAGACGTTCATAACATCTGGTGTTGCTCCAGCAGCAGGCCTGGCACCCAGCGGTGCTTCCAGGACATAATTCTTCTGTGCATCAATGAGGATAATCCTCAAGTTACGGACCCAGTCCGTGTAATTGCTACCATCATCTTTCAACTTTGCTTTCTCAAGGAACGCATTAAAATTCAACGGAACAACAGCACGGGCCATCTATCTACAATCAAACATAAACAAGAAAGATACTATTAGGTACTAAGTTCATGATAAATTTAGGTTCAATTAATCATATTACTAAAAGAACTCCCACTTACATAGACATCCCTCTAATCCTCTAAGTGATTACGTGATCCAAATCAACTAAACCATGTCCGATCATCACATCAGATGGAGTAGTTTCATTGGTGAACATCACTATGTTGATCATATCTACTATATGATTCACGCTCGACCTTTCGGTCTCTGTGTTCCGAGGCCATATCTGTATATGCTTGGCTCGTCAAGTATAACCTGAGTATTCCACGTGTGCAACTATTTTGCACCCGTTGTATTTGAACGTAGAGCCTATCACACCCGATCATTACGTGGTGTCTCAGCACGAAGAACTTTCGCAACAGTGCATACTCAGGGAGAACACTTCTTGATAATTAGTGAGATATCATCTTATAATGCTACCGTCAATCAAAGCAAGATAAGATGCATAAAAGATAAACATCGCATGCAATCAATATAAGTGATATGATATGGCCATCATCATCTTGTGCTTGTGATCTCCATCTTCGAAGCACCGTCGTGATCACCATCGTCACCGGCGCGACACCTTGATCACCATCGTAGTATCGTTGTCGTCTCGCCAATCTTATGCTTCCACGACTATCGCTACCGCTTAGTGATAAAGTAAAGTATTACAGCGCGATTGCATTGCATACAATAAAGCGACAACCATATGGCTCCTGCCAGTTGCCGATAACTTGGTTACAAAACATGATCATCTCATACAATAAAATTTAGCATCATGTCTTGACCATATCACATCACAACATACCCTGCAAAAACAAGTTAGACGTCCTCTACTTTGTTGTTGCAAGTTTTACGTGGCTGCTACGGGTTTAAGCAAGAACCAATCTTACCTACGTATCAAAACCACAACGATAGTTTGTCAAGTTGGTGATGTTTTAACCTTCGCAAGGACCGGGCGTAGCCACACTCGGTTCAACTAAAGTTGGAGAAACTGTCACCCGCTAGCCACCTTTGTGCAAAGCACGTCGGGAGAACCGGTCTCGCGTAAGCGTACGCGTATGTCGGTCCGGGCCGCTTCGTCCAACAATACCGCTGAACCAAAGTATGACATGCTGGTAAGCAGTATGACTTATATCGCCCACAACTCACTTGTGTTCTACTCGTGCATATAACATCAACACATAAAACCTAGGCTCGGATGCCATTGTTGGGTAACGTAGTAATTTCAAAAAAATTCCTACGCACAGGCAAGATCATGGTGATGCATAGCAACAAGAGGGGAGAGTGTGATCTACGTACCCTTGTAGACCGACAGCGGAAGCGTTAGCACAACGCGGTTGATGTAGTCGTACGTCTTCACGGCCCGACCGATCAAGCACCGAAACTATGGCACCTCCGAGTTCTAGCACACGTTCAGCTCGATGACGATCCCCGGACTCCGATCCAGCAAAGTGTCGGGGAAGAGTTCCGTCAGCACGACGGCGTGGTGACGATCTTGATGTACTGCCGTCGCAGGGCTTCGCCTAAGCACCACTACAATATTATCGAGGATTATGGTGGCAGGGGGCACCGCACACGGCTAAGAATGATGTGATCAACTTGTGGAGGGGCGCGCGGCCCAGCCCTGGCCACCTCTCCTCTCTTCCACTAAAGCCCACTAAGGCCCATATACCTCCCGGGGGTTTCCGGTAACCTCCCGGTACTCCGGTAAAATCCCGATTTCACCCGGAACACTTCCGATATCCAAATATAGGCTTACAATATATCAATCTTTATGTCTCAACCATTTCGAGACTCCTCGTCATGTCCGTGATCACATCTGGGACTCTGAACAAACTTCGGTACATCAAAATGCATAAACTCATAATATAACTGTCATCAAAACCTTAAGCGTGCGGACCCTACGGGTTCGAGAACAATGTAGACATGACCGAGACACGTCTCCGGTCAATAACCAATAGCGGAACCTGGATGCTCATATTGGCTCCCACATATTCTACGAAGATCTTTATCGGTCAGACCGCATAACAACATACGTTGTTCCCTTTGTCATCGGTATGTTACTTGCCCGAGATTCGATCATCGGTATCTCAATACCTAGTTCAATCTCGTTACCGGCAAGTCTCTTTACTCGTTTCGTAATACATCATCTTGCAAATAACTCATTAGTTGTTATGCTTGCAAGGCTTATGTGATGTGCATTACCGAGAGGGCCCAGAGATACCTCTCCGACAATCGGAGTGACAAATCCTAATCTTGAAATACGACAACCCAACATGTACCTTTGGAGACACCTGTAGAGCTCCTTTATAATCACCCAGTTACGTTGTGACATTTGGCAGCACACAAAGTGTTCCTCCGGCAAACGAGAGTTGCATAATCTCATAGTCATAGGAACATGTATAAGTCATGAAGAAAGCAATAGCAACATACTAAACGATCGGGTGCTAAGCTAATGGAATGGGTCATGTCAATCACATCATTCTCCTAATGATGTGATCCTATTAATCAAATGACAACACATGTCTCTGGTTAGGAAACATAACCATCTTCGATTAACGAGCTAGTCAAGTAGAGGCATACTAGTGACGTTTGGTTTGTCTATGTATTCACACAAGTATTATGTTTCCGGATAATACAATTCTAGCATGAATAATAAACATTTATCATGATATGAGGAAATAAAATAATAACATTATTATTGCCTCTAGGGCATATTTCCTTCACATTCCTCTAGGACTGTCTTTCCGCCGGCGACAGTGACAAGAACTCTACATCAATAGTCATATCGTTCTTCAGCAGTGCTGGAATTGGAATATTGGGTCGTCCGCTAAGGGGACAACACGAGAGTGCAGACATCCTCGATATACAACAAGAAAAGGTTGTCGATAGCGGGCGAGATTTCTGGTTTTTTTCGAAACTATGATGATTTTTATAGCAAATTCAGAAAATATACACCCTAATGCAGAAAAATCAAAAGTATCACCCTGTCAGCCTTTTGTTGGCCGAAAAGGGACTTTTCGGCCTACCATTGGCCGAAGAGGGACTTCTCGGCCTACCATTGACCGAAGAGGGACTTTTCGGCCAACCGCTGGCCAAAAAGGACTTTTCGGCTAACACCGTTCTAGAAAATTCATATCAATTAGGATTTTTAGTATTTTAATTTGATTCTTTTTGCATTAGATTAGAAATTTTATGAAGTTTCTGTAGATATCAAGTTTGACTAGATTTGAAAGTTTGAATTTGAATTTTTATGAATTTGCTCAAATCACTAGATTGCCTATAATTTGAGCTAGGAGTATTCTTTTTAGATGGTTCTTTTTGCTACTGGTTCTTTGTGACTTTGTTTATCAATAGTAATTAATTGGTGAATTTTAGGATTATTTAAAATTAGGTTTTCACGAAAATAGTTCTGTTTTAGTGTTTTATAGGTTTTGTGCTATTTCTTTTAATTTTAATTGCTTTAAATTGTTTTCTTTATTTTTTGACATATTCTTTTAGTTTCTATTAAGTTATTAGTAGATATTTTATTTGCAGTATTTTATTTCTTTTATCCTCCATTTTCTTTCCCGTCGTTCTTTCCCTCCATTTTCTCCCGCTATTTTCTTTGCCGCCATTTTCTCCCGCCATTCTTTGCCGCCATTCTCTCCTACCATTTTCTTTCCCGTCATTTTATTTGCCGCCATTCTCTCCCTCCATTTTCTCCTGCCATTTTATTTCGTGCCATTCTCTCTCGCCATTTTCTTTCCCGCTATTTTCTTTTCCGCCATTCTCTCCCGCCATCTTCTTTCTCGCCATCTTCTTTCTCGCCATCTTCACTTCTCAACTTATAAAACGAGCCTCATGTTGTCCACGACTGTAGATAACATCGTCTGACATGGTCTGTGTCTCCTGGGTCGGTGCTGCTGGTAGAGTGTGAAACACTGTCTG
This sequence comes from Triticum aestivum, assembly GCF_018294505.1. NCBI lineage: Eukaryota > Viridiplantae > Streptophyta > Magnoliopsida > Poales > Poaceae > Triticum > Triticum aestivum. The sequence continues at coordinate 147,296,533 of NC_057794.1, read as the reverse complement.
AGAGAAGTCATAAGTGTTTGCAGCTTCGTCATCATCACCGGAGAGTGTTTCACACCTATGACTTCTCTCACACAGTGTTTCACACTCCACATGAAGGCATCATAGTCATTCTCCGTCGATGCAGCACTCCTTATTGTGGCGGGAGAGAATGGCGGGAAAGAAAATGGCGGCAAAGAAGATGGCAGGAAAGAAAATGGAGGGAAAAAGATTGCGGAAAAGTATTTTTTTCATGTATAAAACGGCAATGGTTGTACATGATTTATAAGGAACTTTTAAATATAAACTCCTATGAAGCTCAAAACAAGTTTTCTAGTAGGATAAAAGAAATAAAATACAAAAAAATACTACAAATAAAATAGCTACTGATAACTAAACAGAAACAAAAAGAATATGTCAAAAAACTAAAGAAAATAATTTAAAGCAATTAAAATTAAAAGAAATGGCATAAAACCTATAAAACACTAAAACAGGACTGTTTTCATGAAAACATAATTATAAATAATTATAAAATTCGTCAATTAATTACTACTGATAAACAAAGTCACAAAGAACCAGTAGCAAAAAGAATCATCTGAAAAGAATACTCCTAGCTCAAATTATAATCAATCTAGTGATTTGAGCAAATTCATGAAAATTCAAATTCAAACTTTCAAATCTAGTCAAACTTGATATCTACAGAAACTTCATAAAATTTCTAATCTAATGCAAAAAGAATCAAATTAAAATACTAAAAATCCTAATTGATATGAATTTTCTAAAAGAGTAGAGCAGGTGTTGGCTGAAGAGGGACTCTTTGGTCAACTGTTGGCCGAAAAGTCCTTTTTGGCCAACGGTTGGCCGAAAAGTCTCTCTTCGGCCAACATGAAGCCGACAGGGTGATACTTTTGATTTTTCTGCATTAGGGTGTATAGTTTCTGAATTTGCTATAAAAATCATCACAGTCTCAAAAAAAATCAGATTTCTGAGCTATTGACCGTGTATAATTTTACCGATTGATTAATTATCTCACCTTTTCTCAAAAAAAAATATCCACCCTTCTCTCTCCTTCACCTAAAAATCAAATATCCCAGTTGGCATCTCTTATAGACGGCTGATTGTACACCATTCTGCATGCCATTATATGGAACACATATTTGTTCGCCCACGCTTTACTTTGAGATCCATTCTGCCTGCCCATATGGGGTTCATGTGCGCGCTCCCTCCCGTTCCATCTCTCTCTCTCTCTCTCTCTCCGCCCCATGTACACATACATCTTTTGCCAATCTCTTTTCCGGCTTTGCGACAAAGATCAAGTGGAATGTACACATTTCTGATCTAGATCAGCTCGCTCTCAACGTGCCAAAAAGTTGGTGGATTCAATTTCATTTGGACCATGATGCACAGTGGGAACACCAAAAATACATTGCATCGTGAACCAAAATGCGACATCTCAGTACATCGATACCCTGATACATTATGCATACGTAACTACTCCCTCGTTTCAAATTACTCGTCACAGAAATGGATGTATCTAAAACTAAAATACATCTAGATACATCCATACCTGTGAAAAGTAATTCGGAACGAAGAGAGTAGTAACATACTATACCTGTCTAAAAAATGAAACTAATAACATACCCACATACATTCGTGTCCATCCAGCTGCCGGCCGGCGACCATGCCGCCGCCTGGAATGTCTGCCATGACCTAGAAAAGTAAAGTGGTGTCTCCAACATCACGGATGTCGCGCGGGGCGCGAGAGGTATACTCGGGATTGCATCACTGACCGCCCGACTATGAACCCCGGCACAACGGTGAACCCGACGACGCGGTTCCCGGCCAGAGCCAGTGCCATGCCGGCACCGTCTTCCCCGTCCATGTCGCTTACGCTCTCCATATAGACCTCCGAGAACCGCATGCGTTTGTCGCGAGCCCCGCGCCAGTCTCCGCATGCGTTTCACCGGAGACCTCCGAGACTCGCGACAAACTTACGCTCCCAGAGAGCTTGAGCTTGCTGAGCGAGTTGATGGAGCTGTCAAGGGACTCGTCGTACACATCGCGGGCCACAGAATACGCCCCGCCCGACCCCGCCGGCGAGCGCTTGCGGCGGAGGAGCCTCGCAAACCTGCGCGCGAGGCCCCCCGCCTTCTGCTGCGGCAGCTCGGCCGCCATTAGCGTCTCCATTGCCGCTGCTGGTACTGACTTGCTCTCAGACTCTCACGCCTCACTAGCTAGCTTCCTCCCGTTGTGTGGAGGCTGGAGAGAAGAGAAGAGAACAGAGGAAAATGGAAATGAATGGGATTAGTTAGTACTACTCGCATGCGTTTGTCGCGAACCGTATGCTGTCATGGGAGTGGTATGATGTATTCAGGGGCCTGGTACTGTGACAGAGTAGAATAATTAATAAAGAAATTAGGGATGCTGTCATGCACCGTGCCCTGATTATTTAACTGGTCTGCCGGACTGTGGTACAGATGGGGACGTGTTTTCGGTGCACACTGGCGTGATTTTTCTCGTAGTAGTTTACTACTCCCCTCTATTCACAAATACAAGAAGTGCATTTGTGAACGGAGTATATATTTTGGGTGGAGGGAGGACGGGTGGTAGGCTTTATTATCTCATTTTACGAGCATCGGATTCGGATTACCAGGTTGATCTATTAAAAAAAGAATAATTTTTTTTAAACGAAGACGCTAGAAGCCTTCTACTTTAAGTTAATAAAGCCACCAGACAGCATTCAAACAAGATTTTAAGCTTACATACCACATAGCCAAAATAAAGAGGACAACACTGTCCCAAATACGCGATAAGTTTCAAACAGCCTGACACACAGGCAAAGCAGGATAAGACTCGGTGAACGTCAAAGCCAATTCCGTCGCGGACGCAAATACCAAAAGCTCAATCTGTCGAAGTGGTCTGTCGATCAGCATTTGGAGTGCTTTTAATCTTCTCCATGATCTCCCGCATGCGCTCAACATTGCACGGCTTCTCCAACGATGTCCACATCGTAGGGTGAGATGACATTTGAAAATAATATCATCAGATTAAGCAGGGAATTTCTTCTCAATCGTAATTTTCTTCCGAGTCGTCCAAAGAGACCACAGAAGCGTCCCTATGCAACGCCAAACGATCCTTGCGTTCGCTCCCCGCTGGGACAGTAGCAAGGAAAGCAGGTCCCCTCCGAAGATGGGATTCTAGTTCTGACTAAACGTTTCTGTAACGGCGCTCCACGCAAACCTAGCTAGAAAGCAACCAAAGAAAACATGGTCCACATTCTTCCCTAGTCCGCAAACGGCGCAAGAACCATCAGCTGGCCCGTTGCGTTTGGCCACATTGTCCGACGTCAGCAGGCGGTTTCTAAACATCTGCCACATAATTTTTTTGGTTTTGAGTGGCAGGGCAGCCTTCTATAGCCCCCTTGCTATGTCCAATGAGTTTCCCTCGGTCATTTTATTGTATAGTGATTTGATCGAAAACTTTTGAGAGGCAACCATGCTCTAGGTGACAGCACCAGCCCCCAAACTGAGTTGTCGGCCGCCTAGCATGGCCACGACATCGGCCCAGCCGGCCTCTTCAGCCGGGTCGAGGGTGCGCATGAAGTGTATCGCTGGGGGGTAAGACCTAAGAGCCTCGCCCACTAAAATATTTGTGTCAGTGGCAAGTTGGAAGATCGCTGTGTGGGATTGCCATAGCGGTGTCTGACCCAACCAGCTATCGAGCCAGAACCGCGTGGACATGCCATTATTAACGCTAAAACGGGCCCCTACCAAGAAAGTCGGTCTAATCGCTTGGATCCCATTCCAAAATGCAGAACCGAACGACTTGGCCTTGAATAGGTTCCCGTCCGGGAAGTATTTCGCCCGGAGGAGATCTGCCCAGAGTCCCGACTCGTTTTGGGAAAGACGCCACCACCATTTGGTAACAAGAGCTACATTCATTAGCTTGGAGTTAGTAATCCCCGAGCATCCGATTTTTTTTGCCCTACAAACCACCGCCCACTTGACCAGATGTTATTTGCATTTGATTCTGGTTACTTCCCAAAAGAACCGGGAGCGAGGGGTGTCTAGTTTTGCATGGACTCCATCCGCGAGAAAAAACATCCCCACTGTAAAAAGTGGAAGTGAGGAGAGGTGTAACGCCCTTGATGCGGCTATATCTCCCACGTGTCGAAGCACGACTTAGAGGCATAACCGCATTGAAAGCAAAGTCGCAAGTGAGGTAATCTTCACACAACCCATGTAATACATAAGGGAAAGAGATACATAGTTGGCTTACAATCGCCACTTCACACAATACATGAATAAAGCATTACATCATCCAGATACACACAAGGTCCGACTACGGAACCAAAATAAAAGAACACTACCCCAAATGCTACACAGATCCCCGATCGTCCCGACTGGGCTCCACTACTGATCAACTGAAACGGAACAACATAACGAACACGATCTTCATCGAGCTCCTCCTTGAGCTCAGTTGCGTCACCTGCACGGTATCATCGGCACCTGCAAGCTGGTTTTGGAAGTATCTGTGAGCCACAGGGACTCACCAATCTCACACCTTCGCGATCAAGACTATTTAAGCTTATAGGAAAGGTAAAATGTATGAGGTGGAGCTGCAGCAAGCGACTAGCATATATGGTGGCTAACATACGCAAATGAGAGCGAGAAGAGAAGGCAAAGCGCGGTCGAGAAACTATGGTCAAGAAGTGATCCTAGAACAACCTACGGCAAACATAACTCCAACGCCGTGTTCACTTCCCGGACTCCGCCGAGAAGAGACCATCACAGTTACACACGCGGTTGATGTATTTTAATTAAAATAAACTTCAGGTTTTCTACAACCGGACATTAACAAATTCCCATCTGCCCATAACCGTGGGCACGGCTTTCGAAAGTTCAAATCCCTGCAGGGGTGTCCCAACTTAGCCCACCACAAGCTCTCACGGTCAACGAAGGATATTCCTTCTCCCAAGACAATCCGATCAGACTCGGCATCCCGGTTATAAGACATCCTCGACAATGGTAAAACAAGTCCAGCAACACCGCTCGAATGTGCCGACAAATCCCGATAGGAGCTACACATATCCCGTTCTCAGGGCACACTCAGATGAGACTAGCTACGAGTAAAACCAACCCTCAAGTTTCCCTGAGGTGGCCCCGCAGGCAGCTCAGTTCGGACCAACACTTAGAGAAGCACTGGCCCGGGGGGGGGGGGGGGGGTTAAAATAAAGATGACCCTTGAGTCTGCAGAACCCAAGGGAAAAAGAGGCTAGGTGGCGAATGGTAAAACCAATGTTGTGCATTGCTGGAGGAGTTTTATTCAAGGCGAACTGTCAAGGGGTTCCCATTATAACCCAACCATGTAAGGAACGCAAAATCCAGGAACATAACACCGATATGACGGAAACTAGGGCAACAAGAGTGGAAGAAAACACCAGGCATAAGGCCGAGCCTTCCACCCTTTACCAAGTGTATAGATGCATTAATTAAATAAGAGATATTGTGATATCCCAACAAAATATCCATGTTCCAAACAAGGAACAAACTCCAATCTTCACCTGCAACTAGCAACGCTATAAGAGGGGCTGAGCAAAGCGGTAACATAGCCAAACAACGGTTTGCTACGACAAGGTGGGTTAGAGGCTTGGCTTAGCAATATGGGAGGCATGGTAAAGCATGTGGTAGGTATCGCAGCATAGGCATAGCAAAAGAGCGAGCATCTAGCAAGCAAAGATAGAAGTGATTTCGAGGGTATGGTCATCTTGCCTGAGATCCCGCAAGGAAGAAGAACGAGTCCATGAAGAAGACAAACGGACGTAGACAAACGGATCCTCACAAACGCGACGTTATCGGAACCAAACCGAAGAAGCAACACCGGAAAGGAGAAAACAACATAGTAAACAACCACGACATGAACATGGCATGATGCACAATCAAGTATGATGCATGTCTGGTTTAATGAAGTATGGCATGGCAAAATGCACAAACAATCCTACAAATTAAATGGAGCTCAACATGCAACTCCGTTGCATATTGACGAAACACCACGACAAGTTATTTAGTTCGATCTTGTTTATGTACCCAACAATATTAAATGTTGATTAACATGGCAAGAGGTGAAGCAAAAGAAAACTACCTATCTAGGCAAGTTTAAATGAGGCCGGAAGAACAAAACAACAAGTCCGGAAACTCCTCATATGCATATTTTAGGTTTGGTACTGATCTGCCCTAAACACAATTTTAGAGTTGATAAATATGCAAAGAAAGTACACCATGTTAAACTAGGCATTTTTCTACCCCATTTACATATAAAGTTTGTTAGGTTTGGAGCTACGGTTATTTAGTTATGGAATAAATCATTTTAGCATGGCAATAGGCAAAATTTAAACAAACAACATTATAAACATTTTAAATATAGATGAAAGTTGCACAATATGAATCTACACAAAATTCTAAGCATCTTTCATATTAAGTTTGTTTTAATCCGATGCACGGTGCAACAGTTATTAAATGCATGATGCTTGGGGGGTTTTCTGCAAATTCTTTTTACTGGAATAATTAGGAAATTCGTAGATCTAGAAAAAAACATGAATGGGCCAGAACAGAGGCCGGCCCAAAAAGCAACAGGGGCGGGGGCTGCTCACTCCGGGCCCTTGAGGCCTTTGGCCTGGGTTGTGCAAGAGGCATGCTGGAAGGGAGGGGGGGTGCTGGGCCTGCCGACGGGGTCAACGCCAGACTGAACCGAGCGAGCCGCTGATGCTCTCATTTCTGAAGAAATAGAAACAGCAGCAGGAGGAAGGAAGCGGCGGTGCTGAAGTGTCCTGGCGGCCGGATCCGGCGATGCAGCGGGGCAGACGGGGTCCGGCGGCCTTGGGGATGGAGCCAATCCTGCGCATGGAGACGGTTCGGGGCACGCATCCGAGTTCCATGGCTGGTGAGCTGCAAGAAGATGGCGGCGGCTCTCTGGTAAGAAGGAGAGGGAAACAGAAGAGGAAGGGAGACTACGAGCGGCAGAGGAGGCGCCCACCGGCGAGCAGCAGGCCCGGTCCTGCGAGGAGAGATGGAGCTGGCACGGTGAGGTCCTGAATGACCCACAACGAGCCTCGGGTAGCCATGGCCGTGGTTTTCCTGGCGAGCGGGGTCGATAGCAGAGTGGTTGAGCACTTGGAGAGAGAGAGAGGTGAGAAAGAGAGAGAAAAGAAGGAAGAAAGAGAGCTAGGGAAGGGAAGGAGCGGGACGAGGCGGGCAATATGACCTGCTATTACTGTTGTCGCCGGCGGCATGGACGCGCAAGGCGGCGGGGAGGCGCTGGAGCTCACGATCCACTCGGGATCGAACAACGGAGGGAAAAAAAGAGGCACCACCTCGGGCGTCCACGAGCATGCGGGCGGGCGACGAGGCATGTCAGTGGTGCCCGCAGGCGAAGGACGACAGGGGCTGCTCCAGGCGCCTGAGCGGTGGCGGTCGCGGCCAGGAGCGCGAGGACAGAGACGGAGGTGGATGGGTGGATCGAGGGGAGGAGGCTGGATGGATCGGGAGGAGCTAGTTGATTGGCTCGGGGAAAACAGTGGATGCCCTGGGTTGGTTGGTGGATCGGGCAAGATCCCGATGAAGATGTTGCTGGCGGCGGCGCGAGGGACAACTGCCTAGAATTTAGGGTTAGTCTAGAAATGGACAAAGGACACTATATATAGCGATTCAAATCAGTTTAGGGCGGTTTGGTCCCTCCGGTCGTAATCGGACGTTCCGGGAAAAATAGACTAGGGAGTCCAAATATGAAAACGGTGATGTTTTGCAGATGTTTGGGGATGATCCGAATCCAACGGTGACGACTAAGCGGGTCGGGTCCGGGACAGCTTCCGGACGCGCGCGAGGGATTCGATGCACTGTGCAGAGAGGGTTTTGGACCATGCGATCGCATCGGACGGCTCCGGACGCAAAGAGGGGTAGGAGGATGGACTAGGTGAGCTGTGGCGAGACTGCGAGGGGAGAAAAGAGAGAGAGAGGGCCCAGCATCTGTTTCCGGAGACCAAAAACGTCCGACGAAAAGACCGACTACTATGTCGCTATAGTTTAACGATTGGGCTATCAAACGAACTCCGATTGCGATGAAACTTGGCGGACGGCCTACCTACAACATAAAAACACCGCATTCCAACTTTCAACCCCATTCCGAGAACATTTTCCGGCCACTTATAAAATACTATTTCGGACATGCCGCGGGCGCATGCAGGTGTGTCTGGACTCAGAACGGACAAAGGAAGAAACAGGGAGGCCGGGACGGATGCAAGTTTTGAAAACATGATGATACAATGCACATGATGACATGGCAAGATGCGACACGCAAGCAAATGACAAGGCAACGACAACGAATAACTGGAAGACAACTGGCGCAATGGTCTCGGGGCGTTACAACACTCCACCACTACGAGAGGATCTTGTCCCGAGATATAGGATGGCACCGGATAGAAAAACGGAAGAGGAAGAGGTAAAACAAAGTTGCTTCTTTCACAAACAAGTGAAACCAAAGAACCTTGAAAAGGTTAAGCCATTTCGAGAAAAGAATACAACGGAGATGACCAAGTTGAAAACACTCCGTTAGGATAAAAGAACAAGAAAGAACAAATTCGGGCAGCACTCCGGTTGAATAGAAAAGGAATTGAATAAGAACTTGGTAAGATGAGAAGATACTTGATGAATTCACAACATAGTGCCTCCGGAACTATTGAATGAAAGGAACAAGGGGTAAGAAGGATTTCATACAACACTCTGGTTGAGAAGGGAGCCAAAAACTTGACAGAATGGGAAGAACTTGAAAAGAAGGCATGACACTCCGGTTAAATGGATAAGCACGAAAAGAACATGATCTTGACAACTCGAGATGATAATTGGAAAGAGCAACATCACAAAGCGTCCGGAACAAAGAATAGAAGATAAATAATTGAAAGAAAAGAATGGAGAAGAAAATGCCAGCTTCTGCCACAAAAGAGCTTGAAAAAGCATCCTTCGGAGAAGGGTCTAACGGAGCTGTTGGAAAACCAACAACGAAAAGAGTAAGCTTGTAGTGGGATTATGGAGAAAAACTCTAAACTAAGAGGTGAAATTCTGCCACTCACGAGAAAAAGAATTGGACTGATATGAACAAGAAGACAAGAAAATATTTCACCGGGAGGAAAGATGAAGAACTTGGGTCATTTATGAGCACCATAAATAGCAACAATCCTTAGGGAAAGCTTTAGGTGAAACACGACACAAGATAACTCCAAAGTAGAGATTGATGGATTAAAAATACCTCATTCTTAACAACATGTGAATCATGAAACATGAACTCAAATTATCAAGAATGACATAATACCACCTCCAATGATACGGAAGAAAGAATTGCACTCCGGATTGCAAGATGAAGAATACTTGAACTCCTCTGAAAAGAATCTCAATGAATGCTTCGAGAAGAAATTAAATCCTTGATGAACCATCAAGTAGAGCCTCCATGAATAACTTCGGTAACAAAAGGATAACGAGAAGAAAGAGAAATTGGAAACACAAGGTGAATCCTTGCAATGATTAGATGGACCTTCGCGATGAAATAAATTGAGAGAGCTTGGAACTCCGGAAAAGAAAAGATGAAACAAGTGAAACCGAGAATTTGATGAGCCTCCGGAATAAAGAATTGAATTTACACGATGAAACAAAGAATAAGAATTACATTATGGGCATCCTTCACGAATTAAATTGATGACAAACAATGGATTTGGCACACTACTTATTCTCGTAGAAAGGATTAAGATAGATATAGCGTCAACTTGAGAAGGTCTTCAACGAATCATCGGTCGGGTTGAAACAACGAATACATTGATATGATAAACAAAGGAAGAGAATCTTGAGCAAACCATCGTAAGAATTGAAAATGAACGAAGCAAGGGGAACGAATCACCGGTAAAGAATAGCAAATGAACGAAGGTACTTAAGAGAATCAAGGTGCAGGGGAACGAAGAGATCATGAACTGATTAGAGGATATTTGAATGGTGCACCGGTAAGATTTAGAGAATGAGAGCTGAAAGCTGAGAATGAATAAACCTAAGATGCAGGGCTCTGGAGATTCAAAGTGCAAAGACTCCTGAATTATTTCGGATGGGTGAAAAGAATATCTCACAATCGAAAAACAATTATGAGAGGATGACACGAAGCTAGAGCCATTGATCCTTGAGAGAGCGGAAAAGGATATGGAGGAAAACTCTTCTTCGGTCTTCAAATGTTGAGAATGACGACGAGAAGCACCACCGTGAAAAGTTGAGATACTTTGGCATGCCGAATTTACAGGTTGAGCCAATGGTGATAAGAATTTGCCAAATCTTGGAGAAAGGCATTCGACTGATGATAACTCATTCTTATGTCAAACTTTGAAAAGAATTTGAGAAGCTCCAGGAAAATAAGAAGAGTCAGGTAAGATCCTAGAAAAGGACCTGTGGGTTAGGGCCCACTCAAAAAAACACCATTGAATGATTACTTGAAAAGGAGATAGCACCGGTTGAATTAAACGCCTTGAATTGAGATAACAAACTCGAAATATCATGGACGGATTGATAATGGAGACACAAACCTTTTGAGATATCTTCAACACTCCGGAATTGAATAGCGAGAAGTGAATTATTATGAGGTGCACCGGTAAGAGAAGGCATTTGAAGCAAGGAAAAGAATATGATCAACACGGAAAACTTGAATTGAATCCACCGGAGAAGATAATGAGTGAAGAGTGACGAACTTGAAGCTCCGTTAGAAACTTCATGAGAATCACCGGATCAGAACATTCAAAGACAAGAATGAAGAGTCTTCACATGAATAAAATGGATACTTGATTAAAAAATCCGAGTCCTTAAAGAAAAAGGGTGGGTGGGCAGGAAAAACAGAAGGCAACTTGGAACGGATGAAGCAAACACCATTGACGAAAAACTGATATTGGATCTTGCAAATGTTGAAATGATCGGATCCACTTGAAGAGAAAACACGCCGGTTGAAAAGGATTGACATGACAATCTCGATAAACGAGAAGGATTAGTATTCACATAGGAATATGAGAACATCGCTTGGAAAGAGGCATGGAATCAACATTTGACATCAAAGCAACTCGAGTACCATAACTGAAAACAAAACAAAGGATTGGCTTGCAAAACAAGCTGGAACAAACATATGATAGAGATTTCATCCGAAGTTTTCGTGGTGGGGCCTACACGGGCTTGACCGTACAGCACCATCATGTACAAGGCAGTGCACATGACATACGAAGCATCCCCGAGTCAGCATAGCCAAGGACTCTTTAAGACACAACGAGACCACTGTAAAACCAACCGTGGATAGGCAGACCACTAGACGTCGAACCCCAATTTCATATTATACATCTGTCGGAAAGATATCCTAAGAGCTACTTGAATTCCCACTTATAAACTCCCGAAATTTTCTGGTTATGCAATCAGGTGTTGGGGGTACAAGGGAAGCATAATATCTCACCCAAAACTAACAAATCCTACATCCAGTTGTATCCATCCTTCAACACATAACCAAGAAACCTTCGGAAATCATTTACCTCAACCTTCGAAAAGCATCCGTTATACAAGTTATGGCAATACTCCCGAACTCCCTCCCAAGTACTGGGTGGCATCGAGGTTATCTCACCAACAACTGCATAAAAGAGATTTTTGATGTCGGCGAAACTCAGGTATTCCAGAATCTCAACGATAAAATTGTGACGACAACACCTCGGAGCTCAACTCCCCGGGACACTGCCACAACCCCTAAATGTCAGGAGGCACCAAGAACAATGTTCTCGTCACAAAACCATCAGAACAATTCCAAGATACCCGTGTGATCCTAATTTTTTTAGTGAAATTTGAGAAGAGAAGAGTCAAAATTCTACGTCAGGATGCCTTACCAGAGCGACGAAGGGACTGAGGACTAAAAAGAATTCCTAACTCTCTGATATATATATATATATATATATATATATATATATATAATCCTAAATGACTCAAAACATTTTTCTAGACTCAACAACGCTAGCGATTCGATCAAGCAGGGGGCTCCTAAGTCGGGGAAGGCTCTGATACCAACTTGTAACGCCCTCGATGCGGCTATATCTTCCACGTGTCGAAACACGACTTAGAGGCATAACCGCATTGAAAGCAATGTCGCAAGTGAGGTAATCTTCATACTACCCATGTAATACATAAGGGAAAGAGATACATAGTTGGCTTACAATCGCCACTTCACACAATACATGAATAAAACATTACATCATCCAGATACACACAAGGTCCGACTATGGAACCAAAATAAAAGAAGACTACCCCAAATGCTACACAGATCCCCGATCGTCCCGACTGGGCTCCACTACTGATCAACTGAAACGGAACAACATAACGAACACGATCTTCATCGAGCTCCTCCTTGAGCTCCGTTGCGTCACCTGCACGGTATCATCGGCACCTGCAAGCTGGTTTTGGAAGTATCTGTGAGTCACAGGGACTCACCAATCTCACACCCTCGCGATCAAGACTATTTAAGCTTATAGGAAAGGTAAAATGTATGAGGTGGAGCTGCAGCAAGCGACTAGCATATATGGTGGCTAACATACGCAAATGAGAGCGAGAAGAGAAGGCAAAGCACGGTCGAGAAACTATGATCAAGAAGTGATCCTAGAACAACCTACGGCAAACATAACTCCAACGCCGTGTTCATTTCCCGGACTCCGCCGAGAAGAGACCATCACGGTTACACACGCGGTTGATGTATTTTAATTAAAATAAACTTTAGGTTTTCTACAACCGGACATTAAAAAATTCTCATCTGCCCATAACCGCGGGCACGGCTTTCAAAAGTTCAAATCCCTACAGGGGTGTCCCAACTTAGCCCACCACAAGCTCTCACGGTCAACGAAGGATATTCCTTCTCCCAAGACAATCCAATCAGACTCGGCATCCCGGTTATAAGACATCCTCGACAATGGTAAAACAAGTCCAGCAACATCGCTCGAATGTGCCGACAAATCCCGATAGGAGCTGCACATATCTCGTTCTCAGGGCACACTCAGATGAGACTAGCTACGAGTAAAACCAACCCTCAAGTTTCCCCTAGGTGGCCCCGCAGGCAGCTTAGTTCGGACCAACACTTAGAGAAGCACTGGCCCCGGGGTGGGGGGGTTAAAATAAAGATGACCCTTGAGTCTGCAGAACCCAACGAAAAAATAGGCTAGGTGGCGAATGGTAAAACCAATGTTGGGCATTGCTAGAGGAGTTTTATTCAAGTCGAACTGTCAAGGGGTTCCCATTATAACCCAACCATGTAAGGAACGCAAAATCCGGGAACATAACACTGATATGACGGAAACTAGGGCAGCAAGAGTGGAAGAAAACACCAGGCATAAGGCCGAGCCTTCCACCCTTTACCAAGTGTATAGATGCATTAATTAAATAAGAGATATTGTGATATCCCAACAAAATATCCATGTTCCAAACAAGGAACAAACTCCAATCTTCACCTGCAACTAGCAACGCTATAAGAGGGGCTGAGCAAAGCGGTAATATAGCCAAACAACGGTTTGCTACGACAAGGTGGGTTAGAGGCCTGGCTTAGCAATACGGGAGGCATGGTAAAGCATGTGGTAGGTATCGCAGCATAGGCATATCAAAAGAGCGAGCATCTAGCAAGTAAAGATAGAAGTGATTTCGAGAGTATGGTCATCTTGCCTGAGATCCCGCAAGGAAGAAGAACGAGTCCATGAAGAAGACAAACAGACGTTGACGAACGGATCCTCAAAAACGCGATGTTATCGGAACCAACCCGAAGAAGCAACACCGGAAAGGAGAAAATAACATAGTAAACAACCACAACATGAACATGGCATGATGCACAATCAACTATGATGCATGTCCGGTTTAATGAAGCATGGCATGGCAAAATGCACAAACAATCCTACAAATTAAATGGAGCTCAACATGCAACTCCGTTGCATATTGACGAAACACCACGACAAGTTATTTAGTTCGATCTTGTTTATGTACCCAACAATATTAAATGTCGATTAACATGGCAAGAGGTGAAGCAAAAGAAAACTACCTATCTAGGCAAGTTTAAATGAGGCCGGAACAACAAAACAACAAGTCCGGAAACTCCTCATATGCATATTTTAGGTTTGGTACCGATCTGCCCTAAACACAATTTTAGAGTTGTTAAACATGCAAAGCAAGTACACCATGTTAAACTAGGCATTTTTTTCCCTATTTTCTCTATAAAGTTTGTTAGGTTTGGAGCTACGGTTATTTAGTTATGGAATAAATCATTTTAGCATGGCGATAGGCAAAATTTAAACAAACAACATTATAAACATTTTAAATATAGATGAAAGTTGCACAATATGAATCTACACAAAATTCTAAGCATCTTTCATATTAAGTTTGTTTTAATCCGTTGCATGGTTCAACAGTTATTAAATGCATGATGCTTGGGGGGTTTTCTACAAAACTTTTTACTGGAATAATTAGGAAATTCGTAGATCTGGAAAAAAACATGAATGGGCCAAAGCAGAGGCCGGGCCAACAAGCAACAGGGGTGGGGGCTGCTCACTCTGGGCCCTTGAGGCCTTTGGCCCGGGTTGTGGAAGAGGCAGGCTGGAGGTGGGGGGGGGTCCTGGGCCTGCCGACAGGGTCAACGCCAGACTGAACCGAGAGAGCCGCTGATGCTCTCGTTTCTGAAGAAATAGAAACAGCAGCAGGAGGAAGGAAGCGGCGGCGCTAAAGAGTCCTGGCGGCCGGATCCGGCGATGCAGCGGGGCAGACGGTGTCCGGCGGCCTTGGGGATGGAGCCAATCCTGCGCATGGAGATGGTTCGGGGCACGCATCTGAGTTCCATGGTTGGCGAGCTGCAAGAAGATGGTGGTGGCTCTCTGGTAAGAAGGAGAGGGAAACAGAAGAGGAACGGAGACCACGAGCGGCAGAGGAGGCGCCCACCGGCGGGCAGCAGGCCCCGGTCCTGCGAGGAAGAGATGGTGCTGGCACGGTGAGGTCCTGAATGGCTGTGGTTTTCCTGGTGAGCGGGGTTGATAGCAGAGTGGTTGAGCACCTGGATAGAGAGAGGTGAGAAAGAGAGAGAAAAGAAGGAAGAAAGAGAGCCAGGGAAGGGAAGGAGCGGGACGAGGCCGGCGGCATGACCTTCTATTACTGTTGTCGCCGGTGGCGTGGACGCGCAAGGTGGCGGGGAGGCGCTGGAGCTCACGATCCACTCGGGATCGAACAAAGGAGGGAAAAAAGAGGCACCACCTCGGGCGTCGACGAGCATGCGGGCAGGCGACGAGGCATGGCAGTGGTGCCTGCAGGCGAAGGACGACGGGGGCTGCTCCGGGCGCCTGAGCGGTGGCGGTCGCGGCCAGGAGCGCGAGGACAGAGACGGAGGTGGATGGGTGGATCGAGGGGAGGAGGCTGGATGGAGGAGCTAGTTGATTGGCTCGGGGAAAACAGTGGAGGCGCTAGGATGGTTGGTGGATCGGGCAAGATCCCGATGAAGATGTTGCTGGCGGCGGCGCGAGGGACAACTGCCTAGAATTTAGGGTTATTCTAGAAATGGACAAAGGGACACTATATATAGCGATTTAGATCAGTTTAGGGCGGTTTGGTCCCTCCGATCGTAATCGGACGTTCCGAGAAAAATAGAGTAGGAAGTCCAAATAAGAAAACGGTGATGGTTTGCAGATGTTTGGGGATGATCCGAATCCAACGGTGATGACTAAGCGGGTCGGGTCCGGGACAGCTTCCGGGCGCGCACGAGGGGTTCGATGCACTGTGCAGAGAGGGTTTCGGACCGTGCGATCGCATCGAACGGCTCCGGACGTGAAGAGGGGTAGGAGGATGGACTAGGTGGGTTGTGGTGAGACTGCGAGGGGAGAAAAGAGACAGAGGGCCCAGCATCTATTTCCGGAGACCGAAAACGTCCAGCGAAAAGACCGGCTACTATGCCGCTATAGTTGAACGGTTGGGCTATCAAACGAACTCCGGTTGCGATGAAACTTGGCGGGCGGCCTACCTACAACATAAAGACACTGCATGCCAATTTTCAACCCATTCCGAGAACATTTTCCGGCCTCTTATAAAATACTATTTCGGACATGCCGCGGGCGCGTGCAAGTGTGTCTGGACTCAGAATGGACAACGGAAGAAACGGGGAGGCCGGGATGGATGCAAGTTTTGAAAACATGATGATGCAATGCACATGATGACATGGCAAGATGCGACACGCAAGCAAATGACAAGGCAACAACAACAAATAACTGGAAGACACCTGGCGCAACGGTCTCGGTGCGTTACAAGAGGCTCGAGTTTGTGAGTATCAATCTAGCCGCTGAAGACATGAACCTCCCTCTCCACGGGCTTACCCTATTGGCAACTTTGCCATATAAAGGTTCCCATTCAGAGATCGACAACTTCCGGTGGAAGATTGGGAGGCCAAGGTATTTGATTGGGAAGCCCCCTAGCTTGCAGTTGAGTAAGTTGGCCACCCGTGCACTATCCTGATCGCCCATCCCTATGGTGATGACTTCTCTTTTTAGGAAATTGATTTTTAGCCTTGACAAAATCTTGAAAGCAAGGAGCAATAGCTTGATTGAGGCAATACTATGGTCGTCTGGCTCAAAGAGCGGCATCATATCATTTGCGTACTGCAAGTGTGTCACCCAACCAGGGATGAGGTGGGGCACCAACCCTTTGATGTGCCCCGCAGCTCTTGCCTTGGCAAGCATGGCAGACAAGGCATCTGTAACAAAGTTAAAAATGAGCGGGGAGCTTGGGTCTCCTTGGCGGAGGCCCCTTTTGTTGCGGAAAAACTTGCGCATTTTGCCGTTTATCATAACCGCCGTATGTCCACTACTAACTAAGTGCATGATAGGGTAGATGAAACCTACCTCAAAACCCTTTTTGAGGAGGACCTCTTGACCGAACTCCCAGTTCACATAGCCCTAGGCTTTTTCAAAATCGATCTTGAGCAGGACACCCTTCCTCTTGGTGCGCTTGGGCTCATGGAAAATCTCCAAAAGCGCGGTTGGCCCTTCTAGAATGTTACGGCCCTTAAGAAAGGTGGTCTGGCTTTTGCTAATCACTCGTTTTGCAATAGGCGCCAAGCGAGTGGCGTACGCTTTCGCACACACTTTGAACGGAACATTAATGAGAGTGATAGGCCTAAACAGTTTAATGTTGTCCGCACCTTTAACCTTAGGGATAAAACTAATAGTGTCGTAGTTTAGGCGGGACAAATCAACTGTTCCAAGGGAAAACTTGTTCACTATCGCATAGAACAGGTGCTTAAGGCACAACCAAAACTTTTTGAAAAACTCCATAGGCCACCCAGCAGGGTCGGGCGCCATGTCCGTCTTCACATCAGTCAAGGGCATGTCGATCTCTTCCGGCAGGAAGGATAGAGCAAGCCCATCGTTCTCCTCCTATGATATCCGCTCCGTTGGATCCCACAAATCCTCCCAGAGGCAGAAAGCCTTTTCATCATCCATCCCCAAAAGGCCAATGAAAAACTCATAAATATGGATAACTATTTCATTCTGGGTCAGAAGGAGGCCAGTGTCAGATTGGAGACACAAAATGGAGCATTTACGTTTCCGACCGTTTGCATACGTGCGGAAGTAACCTGTGCTCGCATTTCCTTTAGTAACCCATTTGACGCCGCCCCTATGACTCCAATATTCTTCTTCTGCACGAAGAATCGCGAGGACTTGGTTTTCTAGGGCATGTCCGTGAGCCCATTCACCTTCCGAGAATGGCTTGACAACCGTTTGGGCATCAAGCGACACAATCTCGTCGACTATCCTAGCTCTCTCCCTCTTGGATTCACTCCCATGGTTGGCCCCCACCCATAAAGGAACGCTCGCAGAGCGCCGGCCGCGGCAGTCCAGAACTCCGCCAAACCGCGTTGATGCCCTAGCTGCGAAATAATCAACTCCTAGCGATCGAAGACCATTTGCGTAAACCCCTCTGACTCAAACCAGGCCGTTTCAAAATAAAATCTACTACTACACCGAATGGAGTCCTCCCCTGAGGTAAGAATCAGTCGGACGTGGTCGGATCCAATTCTTGTCTCCGCCACCAAAGAACAGAGAGGAAGAACAACCTCCCACTCTGGGGTGAAGAAGACCCGGTCTAACATGCTACGAACAGGTCTTAGTTGCTTGTTAGTCCATGTGAACCTGGCGCCTATCAGTGCAGCTTTGCGGAGAGCGACAGTCGTGATGGCATTATTAAATGTGGACACCGTAGCATAGTCAATGTTATTGTTGTTCTTGTCCGCCCCCAAGCGGATCAGGTTGAAGTCGCCCCCAACTATCAACGGAATGTTGGCAGCCCGTTTGGCCCCAACCAAATTCGTAAGCTCCATCAGAAAAACGGCTGATATCGAGTGATCATCAGGACCATACACACATACAATCACCCACGATAGCCCGGTAGCTCGGTGTCTAAAGTTGGCAGGGAGGAGAAAAGCACCACTCTCCCACGAGATTCCATCACATACATCACGATTACATCCCATCAAAATACCACCCGAATGATCGGTCGAAGGCACCCAGTGCAAATCAAAATGTTGCAAGGGATCATACGCAAGCAATTCCCTGAAGGTAAATTCCGCAAGAAAAAGGAACGATTGGAACTCAGTCGACGTCAGTGTGTCTTGTACCGAGGCTATTTTTGCACTAAGGTTCCACCAGCGCCTCCCTCAAAATCACTAGTCAAGAGTTATCCGTTGTAACTATTACTTTCACCTTCTTTGGTGGTGACTGAGGGAGTCCTAGACTAAGGGGTCCTCGAGCGTCCGACCTATTGGATATGGGCCGAACTGATGGGCCGTGAAGATACGAAGACCAAAGACTCTACCCGTGTACGGATGGGACTCTCCTTGGCGTGGAAGGCAAGCTTGGTGACCAAATATGAATATTCCTTTCTCTGTAACCAACCTTGTGTAACCCTAGATCCTCCCGTGTATATATAAACCAGAGGGCTAGGTCCATAGATAGATCCTCATAATCATAGTCAGGATAGACTTTTAGGGTTTAGTCATTACGATCTCGTGGTAGATCAACTCTTGCAACACTCATATTCATCAAGATCAATCAAGCAGGAAGTAGGGTATTACCTCCATAGAGAGGGCCCGAACCTGGGTAAACATTGTGTCCCCCATCTCTTGTTACCATCGATCCTAGACGCATAGTTCGGGACCCCTACCCGAGATCCGCCGGTTTTGACACCGACATTGGTGCTTTCATTGAGAGTTCCACTGTGCCGTCGAAAGATAGGATCGCTGGCTCGCCTTGTTCTCAAAGATAACGTCACCTCCGGAGGAACACTATCCCCAGGCCAAACCCTCTGGCTGGGCGGCTTCATTATGACCGCCTGTTCGGCCACTAAGCCGACGATGGCTTCTCGGGTCATCAAAAATCCCCTTCATGTTGACTCTAAGTACTCCAAGAAGATGGATCCGGCGGAGCTGTCGTCTTTAAACGAGCTCCTAGATTGCATCGCCACATTGGGGGTCGCCATGGACTATTATCGGATTGGGCTTAAACCCGACCAGAGAGAAATTAAAACTCCGTCGATCACCCATCAAATAGCGGTAGTAGAGGAGCAAGACGACAAGTCTTCCTCTATATTAAGGACGAACTACGTTCAGATCTCCGAACTTGAAGAGTCAGATACCTACCTGCATAAAGACTTGTCCTGTCCTCCGAACATAGAATCGGATGACAAGCCCAAAAAATTAGCTGACATCCCGGAGCCCGAACTACTAAATCCGGAGATTCTTCAAACTCTGGATCCCAATTTGGGTCAGGGTTTGGACTTCAATACACCCACCCACCCAGACATAAGCGCTCTCAGGGACATACGGCAGCAATATATGGAAACGGTCCACCACTTCTGGGCTAGATTCCTCCTTGCCAAAGATAAGATTGAAGATTGCAACGACGAAGACGCGATCACAGTGTTCCGCAGCAATTGCACGGATGAAGGAAGCCTCAACGCCATCAACCGTCGTCACATATCATGCTTCGCAGAATTTTCAACCATAGTATACAGGTACTGCATAAATGGAAAGCGCCTGGAAAACTCAGGCAGCCTACTGGGAACCGCCGGTTTCCACCCAATCCCTCGCTCAGGTGAAAAGGACGCACCCTAGTGGCACGCCCGACCCAATGACAAAGAAATACAAGCCCATTATGAGACGCGGAACGGTTCTAGAGGGATGGCTTGATGGACCATGCAAGCTACACACAACACCGGACACTATATAAACTCACAGCCTTAGAGCATGTTGGATACTCCGATAGGTGGCCAAGAGCGGCGAGGATATCCTCACCAAAAATAACCCAGAGCAATATCCTCCAGAAGACGACGACACCCGAGTACTGACGGTCTTCGAGACTTTTTCTTCAAACAATAAGCGTAAAAGGGCACTCCGCGACCTTGCCGAAGTCTGCCAAATCGCAGCAACAAACCCTTGGAACGACATGGCCATAACTTTCAATGCCGATGACGAACCAAAATTTAGGACAATCCAGGCACCAGCCGCCTTGGTCCTCAGTCCGATCGTGGACGGCTTTTGGCTCACCAAAGTTCTCATGGATGGCGGCTGCGGACTAAACCTCATTTACGAGGACACTCTCAGTAAAATGAAAATGGACAGGAGCCGCATCAAGCAAAGTAGCATGACCTTCTGGGGAATTATCCCTAGTCGGGAGGCGCGATGCGCGGGAAAAATCACCCTCGATGTGGTATTCGGCACACCGGAGAACTATTGGACCAAAGAACTAACCTTCCAAGTGGCCCCTTTCAACAGCGGATATCACGCCCTATTGGGGCGAGATGCATTCACACGCTTCCAGGCTATACCTCACTATGGGTATATGAAGCTCAAGATGCCGGGGCCCAATGGCATAATCACTCTCGATAGTGATCCGGACATAGCACTCCGCGCCGAAAACAAAACCGCATTACTGGCCCTTGAGGCATTATCTGAAGCCCTCGCGGTCGAAGAATTAACCGCATTACACTCCACGGTGGATAAGGACGACGTAATCTTGGACAAACGGCCCAAATCCACCTCCTTCAAACCAGCAGAAGAAATAGTCAAATTCCAAGTCCACCCAACGGACCCCAAGAAGACAGCATCTATCGGGGCACAACTAGACCCAACGGTCGACACCGCGCTACGAGAATTTTTGCGCGAAAATTGGGATATATTTGCCTGGCACCCTTCTGATATGCCAGGAATCCCACGCAGATTGGCCGAACACAGCCTCAACATATTGAAGGGATAGAAACCGGTCAAACAAACACTACAACATTTTTCCAAACCCAAATGTCAAGCGATGGGGGAGGAGCTAGCCAAGCTAATCGAGGCCGGATTCATTAGAGAAATAAAACACCCGGACTGGCTAGCAAACTTGGTGATGGTGCCAAAGAAGGATAAATCCTGGGCCTGTGCGTCGATTTCAAAGACCTCAATAAGGCCTGCCCTAAGGACCCTTTCCCCCTCCCCCGCATCGACCAGATTATCTATGCCACCGCAGGACACGATTTGCTATGCTTCCTCGACGCATATTCCAGATACCATCAAATGAAAATGAAGGAGTCCGATCAAGCCGCAACGGCATTCATTACCCCATACGGGCCATTCTGCTTTAACACCATGCCCTTCGGGCTCAAAAACGCCGGGGCCACCTACCAACGCATGATTCAAACATGCCTGGAGAAACTAATCGGCAAGACAGTTGAAGCATACATGGACGACGTTGTTATTAAAACTAGGCACGTCGTCTCACTAATAGACGATTTACGTCTCACATTCGACAACCTCCGTACATATGACATCAAGCTCAATCCGGAAAAGTGTGTTTCCGGCGTTCCTACTGGAAAGCTGTAGGGCTTCATCATTTCCAGCAGAGGAATTGAAGCAAATCCAGCCAAAATCCGAGCCTTGTCACAATTGGCCACACCAATGGACCTTAAACTGGTCCAAAAACTCGCTGGGTGCGTGACAGCTTTAAGCCGTATTATCTCTAGATTTGGGGAAAAGGCATTGCCATTGTATCACCTCCTCCGGCGCACCGATCACTTCGAGTGGATGGATGCGACAATAGCTGGACTGGAAGAAATAAAAACCCTTCTTGCAAGCAACCCAATCCTGGCCGCATTGAATGTCGGTGAACCCATGCTATTATACATATCGGCAACACAGCAGGTGGTGAGAGTTGTGCTTGTCGTGGAATGAGACCAGGACGGGCACAAATTCCCACTTCAGAAGCTGGTATATTACGTATCCACCGTACTCACACCATGCAAATCCCGGTACCCTCATTATCAAAATATAGCATACGGGGTCTTCATGGCATCCCGGAAGCTACGACACTACTTCCAAGAATGTTCTATCACAGTGGCTTCTGAAGTACCATCAATGATATAATAAACAACCGCGATGCTACAGGCCGGATAGCCAAATGGGCCATTGAGCTCCTTCCATTTGACATAACATACAAACCGCGCCGATCCATCAAATCCCAAATACTGGCGGACTTCGTCGCTGAATGGACAGAGGCCGAACTCCCTAAAGATTACGACACATATTCCAACTAGGTTATGTATTTCGATGGGTCCAAAATGCTGGCAGGATGAGGAGCGGGCATCGTTTTTACATCCCCCACTGGAGAAGTAGTCCAGTACGTACTCCAAATATTATACACAAACTCCAATAACGCAGCCGAATACGAGGCCTTATTACATGGTCTCCGGATGGCTGTCTCTATGGGCATACAACGCCTGGAAGTGCGTGGGAATCCAACCTCGCAATATCTCAAATAAATGGAGATTTTGATGCCAAAGATCCGAGGATGGCGGCTTACCGCAACGCTGTCATAAAAATGTTGGCTTGATTCGAGGGGCTTGAGTTTCATCACGTGGCTCGAGAAAGTAATCAAGCGGCGGACGTCCTTGCTCGCATTGGCGCTAAGTGCGACCCCGTCCCACCTAATATCTTCCTGGAAAGGCTCTTTAAGACGTCCGTGGTGTGGCAAGGGAGAGCGGTAACACCAGTCCGGATCCGAACACAACCCCAGCCTCTGAACACAATGATATCATCGGGGGCTCAGCCACCGAAATAACACCGTCGGCCCATCTAATCATGGCAGTCATTGCCCCATGGACCGAACCCTTCTCGGCCTACCTTAATAGGAAAGAACCCCCGGAGGACTAGAATGAGGCTCGCCGCATTGTTCGGCACTCGAAGGCCTACAAGGTTCATGAAGGAGAGCTCTACAAGAAAAGCGCTACTGGAGTTCTTCAAAGATGTATCTCCGAGGAAGAGGGGCGGTAGCTCTTGGCTGAAATTCACACTGGACTCGGCAGTCACCACGCTGCAGCTCGGGCCCTTGTTAGCAAGGCCTTCCGTACAGGTTTTTACTGGCCGACGTCCCGAGCAGATGCATAGGATCTTGTCCAACGTTGCATCGGATGCCAGCTATTCGCCAACCAAAGCCACATGCCCCCCACCGCTCTACAAACGATCCCCATCACTTGGCCTTTCGCGGTCTGGGGGCTCGATATGGTCGGACCCCTTATAGGAGGAAGCCATAAGAGAAAGTATCTGCTGGTCATGGTGGATAAATTCACTAAGTGGATAGAGGCCAAACCAGTCAAAACGGCCAAGGCGGGGCCAGTAATAGACTTCATATATGGCGTGGTGCACCATTATGGTGTTCCACACAGCATCATCACCGATAACGGCTCCAATTTCACAGCCGTCGAGGTGAAAACTTGGTGTGCTAATCTGGGCATTAAGCTCAATTACGCCTCTGTCTATCACCCGCAAACAAACGGTCAAGTCGAACAGGCTAATGGTCTTATTACGAGCGGCATCAAACCTAGACTAGTGCGGTCTTTGAAAGAATTAGACAAGCACTGGGTTCAGGAGCTTGACTCCGTACTCTGGGGGCTGCGGACCACGCCCAACTGCACTACTGGATATACTCCTTTCTTCATGGTGTACGGTGCGGAGCTTGATCGGCAGGACAACCTAGATACCTTGGAGGAGGAGCGCGATGTTGCAAAAGCCCGTTCCACATTTTATCAACAACAGGCCCATAGATACCAAAGCAAAGAAGTACGAGCCAAGACTTATAATGTCGGTGAACTTGCCCTACGCTTGCCGGAGAAGAAAAAGGACAAACTCAAGCCCAAATGGGAGGGTCCCTTCATAATTGACGAGGTTCTCACGGGAGGAGCGTACCGCCTGCGTGCTGCATCAAACAATTGCCTAGCGCCGAACTATGTGTTTGTCCCCTTCTCCCTGTTGTCTCCTTTATTTTTTCCTCTCTTTTCGTTTTTTCTTTTTCCTAGAACTTAAATCTTTCGCACGGCTAAACCGTGCACCTGTGATGTACATATCCTTGAGCATGTATGTCCACTATACCTAGGAGCTTCCCGGACAGAAGCTTATTTTACGAGCATCAAGCTCATCACATATGTGTTTATTCTCATGTGTACCTTTTTTCGCCATTATATGCATCGATATGACTTAAGTTTTGGCCAAGTTGGGTTGCCTGGCTCCTGTGCTTATGCCCTACGTTCCCGTTAGTTCAGCTAGGGCATAAAGGGAGCACCTCTGCGATTGTTACTACCAGGTCATCTGGATGTGTACCTCAGACTGGGTGAAGCCGAAAGCTAGCGTTCTTAAGAGCATACTCGGTCGGCGGACTAAAGATGCTTTATGTTCCTTCCATTATGAACCCCCAGATGATTACCTATACTGTAATGTTATCAATCACAGTTTGGACATGCATTTTAATGCATGCACACCCAGGGAAAGGAACCCCTAACAGAACTATTCTCCCTGGAAGATGTTTCTTACAATGATAATGTAATATAACATAACTAGCCGGATACACATTGTCTGTTCAAGCAACTATGACCCCTACGCCTGGTTCCCACGCATACCCCGGTCTATTTTACCGCTAAGGTATTCAGAAACACTCTGCACCTTCGGGTCTAGAGGTCGAAGCAAAAAGGTCCGCCATGACAATTGTTTTTATAATTCAGCTAGAGTCACATATGTCAAGGAAGGTACATAGTCACTAGGACTCAAAAATTTCCTCCTCTATGCCGTCCAGCAGGCGGTCTAACTTAGAATCCTGCGGGGAATACTTAGCGGCTAATTCTACTTGGTCATATACCAAATTAATGGGAACTTCTTTTCCATCTGGCCCTAGAGGTCCGACCCGAGCCATATGATTCGATCAAGCTTGGTACATTGTGTTTTCACCATGGCCCAGGCTTCTCGTGCACCTTCCCGACAGGCCGATATCTTCCTAGTCGAAAGTGCCACCGCGCTTCCTTGAATAGCTGTATCAGCTCCTCCATCTTTCCTGGAGGGGAGGCAGATGGCCATAGGGCCTTGGAAACACTTCGCATCGCCTGCCGAGCTTGCTCGTGCACCTGCGACAGCTCTTGTAGCAGATCGCTTGAAGATCCGGACATATCTTCTTCGGGACGACCAGTCAGCATACCTGCAGATATAACTCTATCAGCCCCTTCTTCCTCTGAATTATTCGAAGGTAAGTTCGACCACATACTAAATATGCCGCCTCATAGCCTTTTATTCTCCTTTATAGAGTCCGCCAGCTGGGCCCGTATGTCTTTCAGTTCCTCGCCCAGTTGGGTTTTCGAATCCCAGAGCTTGTTTTTCTCCACAACGACCTTTGTTAACACACGCTCGCCCGCGGCTAGTAGTTTTTTGGATCCTCGTTCTCCACTTCGAGCGGCGTCTAGTTGTTCTTGCAGTTGACCTAATGATCCAATTAAGAGGTAAGCAACCATGTTAGCATTATTGGTATACCATTATGTTTTCTCGATGGAGGGAAACATTACCAGGAGATGCCTTCTTGGATTTCTCCAGTTCGGCATTGGCAGCAGTTAGCTGGCTCTAACACTTTTCTAGTTCCTGATATAACAGGCTATTCTTCTTCGTAAGCACCTGATTATACATTGATCCTTAAATCAGATGTGTCAACTACTTTAAGTCTCGGGGGCTACTGGTGTATGATTATTAAATCTACGCTTACCCACATATCTTTCAGATGCTGGTCTGTGGCTCTAACAAGCCCATCCTAAGCAGCTCGGATGAACGCATCGGCCGAATTAAAGGCATCAAATGCCTCTTTTGAAAAACCAGGGTTATGAAGAATGGCCCTCCGACGACGATGATTCATAGCGCTCTCCACTTCAGAGTTCGTGACGGATATGTCATCTGAATCCTCTATGGCAGGACAGTTCGGCACCACTTCCGTGTCAGCCCCCGTCCTTTGGGCAGGGTTCGGAACCTGACTAGTGGAGGCATGTCCGCGGGATCCCCGAACATAGTCCGGCGGATACTTTTCCTGATAGGATGCGGCGAATGGCATTACAATTTGATGTGACGATCAGAAAGGGTATTCTTGAAAAGAAAAGCCTTACCTCTTTTAAGAGGGTTCTGCCGTGTTATCATTTGCCTTCCTCTTCGAAGATGTGCCAGGCGTGGGTGCTGCTCTCCTCAGAGATGCTTCTGGTGCATATTGCGGTGCTGAGCGCCTCCCCTTTGGAACACGGAATAGTGTGGTGGGTGAGGCATAGTAAGGGAACTCTTTCGAAGAAAGTGCCTTTTAAATTACTTACATGCGAAGCAGGAAGGAGGCCGGGGTAGTCGGCGATGATAGGTACATCCGTGCCATCATAGCTCGTCTGATAGAATATTCCATCCTCGAGCTCCACAAATATGTCCGGATCTTCTTCATATCCGGGGTCAAGATCCCGGTTGTGATTCTCCGGCTGAGGGGCAGGGTCATGGATCCCCTCGACAGCCTTTCGTCATTCCTGTCATGAGGGGATAGGATACTCCCCATCAAAGGTAATTCAGGGAAAGGAGTAAAATAGTGGAGTTAGAGCTTACCCAACTAGGAGGATTATACATGGAAAATCCGTCTCGATATTGGAGACGGGTGAACTCCTCCTTCTCCCCTTTATATAGTTTGGCCAATATTTTAGCCAGAGCGGCGGGGATCTTTGGGCCCTTCCGAA
This sequence comes from Triticum aestivum, assembly GCF_018294505.1. Taxonomy (NCBI): domain Eukaryota; kingdom Viridiplantae; phylum Streptophyta; class Magnoliopsida; order Poales; family Poaceae; genus Triticum; species Triticum aestivum. The sequence goes on along the minus strand of NC_057794.1, from coordinate 147,269,414 downwards.
CGCAGCGTGAGGCATCGTCTTCCCCGTTGTAGTGCCACATGGGTAGCCCCCTATATTGGAGTGGTTGGACCCCTCGCGCTATGGAGATCGCCATTACCTCGACTATTGACAATCCGGACTGGGAAAGCATCTTAATCTTGCCCAGCAGCAGACTGACCTCTGTGCTATCCTCTTCCTCGAGGCTCCAAGGACGCCAGCTATGGCGTTTCTTCAACGGAGCACCTAAAAATTCGGGGAGGCCCATACGGACTGGGTCGGGAAGAGCGACATCGTCGATATAGAACCATTCAGAAGGCCACTCTTCGGAAGCCTTCTTCGGCATGCCGGACATGTATCTGGTGCCGGTGATGTGCGACACTTTGGCTCCCCCACTTTGAATATTGACCCTCCTTGATTACGAGGGACGAGGCAGAACAGTCTTCTCCATAAATCGAAATGGGCCTCGTAGCCCAGGAATAGCTCGCATAAAGCGACATAACCCGCAATATGCAGGATGGTGGCGGGAGTGAGACTGTCTAGTTGGAGGCCATAATACTCCAGCAGACCTCGGAGGAAGGGATGGATTGGAAATCTGACACCTCTTAACAAGAAGGGGACGAAGCATACTCGTTCCCCCCGTACGGATTGGGGAAGTTCTCCACTTGAGCCCCGCCATTGAAGGACGTCATCCCTGCTCGTACGGGGACCAAATCCGCGGGAGGAAGAAAGCCCTGTGTTTGCAGCTTTACCAGCTGACTGTGAGAAACAGAACATCTCTCCTAATCCCCCTTTTCGGAGTTGTGGGGACGAGAGGAAGAGCTGGGAGCGCTAGCCATGTTGGGCTGGTTCTGATCCGCAAGCTCTGAGGATTTTTTACGTGGGATTTGGAAGGGATCTGAGATCTATTCTCTCTAAATAGGCACCTTTCTGGTACGGTCAGGGTGGTATATGTAAAAATACCCCGACCTCTTGTATTCACTTGACACGTGGAAGCTAAAGTCAGGACGGTGCGGAAGCCGAGGGGTACGACATTAAATGGAAAGCCGAATACATCACTTTAAAGTCATAGGAGGAGGAACCCGCCTTGCAATGCCGAAGACTATCTGCATGTCGAACACCTCGTCATTGAAGTCTGGTTCAGGGGTTACTGAGGGAGTCCTGTACTAAGGGGTCCTCGAGCGTCCGACCTATTGGATATGGGCCGAACTGATGGGCCGTGAAGATACAAAGACCGAAGACTCTACCCTTGTCCGGATGGGACTCTCCTTGGCATGGAAGGCAAGCTTGACAACCAAATATGAATATTCCTTTCTCTGTAACCGACCTTGTGTAACCCTAGATCCCTCATGTGTATATATAAACCGGAGGGCTAGGTCTGTAGATAGATCCTCATAATCATAGTTGGGCTAGACTTTTAGGGTTTAGTCATTACGATCTCGTGGTAGATCAACTCTGGTAACACTCATATTCATCAAGATCAAACAAGGAGGAAGTAGGGTATTACCTCCATAGAGAGGGCCCGAACCTGGGTAAACATTGTGTCCCCTGTCTCGTGTTACCATCGATCCTAGACGCATAGTTCGGGACCCCCTACCCGAGATCCGCCGGTTTTGACACCAACAGTGACAAACAACTGATTGTACGTGTGATATTTGTCGCACCTATGAGTTTTGATGGGATGGGAGGCATGTGTGGATTTTCTTACGAAATCTATAACTCCCTAATGTGCCGCATTTTCACATCTCGTCCCGAACATGATTTTGCCCATTGGATGACGAGTGATGTCTACTACGCAACCTTCTTCTTGTAGACTCGTGTTGGGCCTCCAAGCGTAGAGTTTTGTAGGGCATTAGCAAATTTCCCTCAAGTGGATGACCTATGGTTTATCAATCGATGGGAGGTGTAGGATGAAGATGGTCTCTCTCAAACAATCCTGCAACCAAATAACAAAGAGTCTCTTGTGTCCCCAACACACCCAATACAATGGTAAATTGTATAGGTGCACTAGTTCGGCGAAGAGATGGTGGTGATACAAGTCCAATATGGATAGTAGATATAGGTTTTTTTAATCTGAAAATATAAACACAACAAGGTAGCAAGTGGTAAAAGTGAGTAAAAATGGTATTGCAATGCTTGGAAATAAGGCTTAGGGTTCATACTTTCACTAGTGCAAATTCTCTCAACAATGATAACATAATTAGATCATATGGCAATCTCTCAACGTGCGACGAAAGTCACTCCAAAGTTCCTATTGCGGAGAACATAAGATGAAATTGCTTGTAGGGTACGAAACCACCTCAAAGTTATTATTTCTGATCAATCCATTGAGCTATTCCTATAAGTGTTACAAACAGCCCTAGAGTTCGTAGTAAAATAACACCACATGACACACATCAATCAACCCTAATGTCACCTAGATACTCCAATGTCACCACAAGTATCTGTGGGTCAATTATACGATATGCATCAAACAACTCCAGATTCATAATATTCAATCCAACACAAAGAACCTCAAAGAGTGCCCCAAGATTTCTACTGGAGAAACAAGGACGAAAACGTGCATCAACCCCTTTGCATAGATTACCCCAATGTCACCTCGGGAATCCGCGAGTTGAGTGCCAAAACATACATCAAGTGAGTCAATAGAATACCCCATTGTCACCACGGGTATGCCATGCAAGACATACATCAAGTGTTCTCAAATCCATAATAGTATTCAATCCGATAATAGTGAAACCTTTCATCACAAGAAGGTAGAGGGGAAGAAACACCATATGATCCAACTATAATAACAAAGCTCGCGGTACATCAAGATCGTGCCAAATCAAGAACACGAGAGAGAGAGAGAGAGAGAGAGAGAGAGAGAGATCAAACACATAGCTACCGGTACATACCCTCAACCCCGAGGGTGAACTACTCCCTCCTTGTCATGGAGATCACCGGGATGATGAAGATGGCCTCTAGTGATGGTTTCCCCCTCCGACAGGGTGCCGGAACGGGCTCCCGATTGGTTTTTCATGGCTACAGAGGCTTGCGGAGGTGGAACTCCTTATCTAGGTTATGTTCTGGAGGTTTTGGGATTTATAGGAAGTGTTGGCGTCGGGGACAAGTCAAGGGGGCCCACAAGGTGCCGACAAGGACAGGGGGGACCTAGGGGGCCGCGCCCTCCACCCTTGTGGTGGCCTTGGGACTCTTCTTTGATATCTTTTCATTCCAGTATTTTTTATATTTTCCAAAAATATTCTCCGTAAATTTGCAGGTCATTTGGACTCCGTTTGATATTCCTATTCTGTGAAACTCAAAAACAAGGAAAAAACAGAAACTGGCACTTGGCTCTAGGTTAGTAGGTTAGTCCCAAAAATCATATAAAATAGCATATAAATGCATATAAAACATCCAAGATAGATAATATAATAGCATGGAACAATAAAAAATTATAGATACGTTGGAGACATATCAAGCACCTCCAAGCTTAATTCCTGCTCGTCCTCTAGTAGGTAAATGATAAAAACAGAATTTTTGATGTGGAATGCTACCTAACATATTTATCAATGTAATCTTGTCTATTGTGGCCAGAATATTCAGATCCATAAGATTCAAAAAAAGTTTAATATTGACACAAAAACAATAATACTTCAAGCATACTAACAACACAATTATGTCTTCTCAAAATAACATGGCCAAAGAAAGATATCCCTACAAAATCATATAGTCTGGCTATGCTCCATCTTCATCACACAAAATATTCAAATCATGTACAACCCCGATGACAAGACAAGCAATTGTTTCATACTTTTGATGTTCTCAAACCTTTTCAACTTTCACGCAATACATGAGCATGAGCCATGGACATAGCACTATAGGTGGAATAGAATATGGTGGTTGTGGAGAAGACAAAAAGGAGATAGTCTCACATCAACTAGGCGTATGAACGGGCTATGGAGATGCCCATCAATAGATATCAATGTGAGTGAGTAGGGATTGCCATGCAATGGATGCACTAGAGCTATAAGTTTGTGAAAGCTCAAAAAGAAAACTACGTGGGTGTGCATCCAACTTGCTTGCTCATGAAGACCTAGGGCAATTTGAGGAAGCCCATCAGTGGAATATACAAGCCAAGTTCTATAATGAAAAATTGCCACTAGTATATGAAAGTGACAACATAGGAGACACTATATCATGAAGATCATGGTGCTACTTTGAAGCACAAGTGTGGTAAAAGGATAGTAGCATTGCCCCTTCTCTCTTTTTCTCTCATTTTTGTTTGGGCTCTCTCTCTCTCTCTTTGGCCTCTTATTTTATTTTATTTTTATTTCTTCGTCTGGAGTCTCATCCCGACTTGTTGGGGAATCATAGTCTACATCATCCTTTCCTCACATGGGACAATGCTCTAATAATGATGATCATCACACTTTTATTTACTTTACAACTCAAGAATTACAACTCCATACTAGAAGAAATAGATGACTCTATATGAATGCCTCCAGCGGTGTACCGAGATGTGCAATGACTCAAGAGCGGCATGTATAAAAAATGATGAAAGGTGGCTTTACCACAAATACTATGTCAACTACATGATCATGCAAAGCAATATGACAATGATGAAGCGTGTCATAATAAATGGAACAATGGAAGTTGCATGGCAATATATCTTGGAATGGCTATGGAAATGCCATAATAGGTAGGTATGTTGGCTGTTTTGAGGAAGGTATATGGCGAGTGTATAGTACCGGCGAAAGTTGCGTGGTACTGGAGAGGCTAGCAATGGTCGAAGGGTGAGAGTGCGTATAATGCATGGACTCAACATTAGTCATAAAGAACTCGCATACTTATTGCAAAAGTCTATTAGTCATCGAAACAAAGTACTACACACATGCTTCTAGGGGGATAGATTGGTAGGAAAATACCATCGCTCGTCCCCGACCGCCACTCATAAGGAAGACAATCAAAAAATATCTCATGCTCCAACTTCGTTACATGACGGTTCACCATACGTGCATGCTACGGGACTCACAAACCTTAACACAAGTATTTCTCAAATTCAGAATTACTCACTAGCATGACTCTAATATCACCATCTTTATATCTTAAAACAATCATAAGGAATCAAACTTCTCATAGTATTTAATGCACTTTATATGAAAGTTTTTATTATATCCCTCTTGGATCACCATCGTATTAGGACTGAATTCATAACCTAAGAAAATTACCATGTTGTTTAAGACTCTCAAAATAGTATAGGTGAAGCGTGAGAGTTCATTAATTTCTTCAAAATAAAACTACCACCGTGCTCTAAAAAGATATAAGTGAAGCACTAGAGCAAACGACAAACTACTCCAAAAGATATAAGTGAAAATCAATGAGTAGTCAAATAATTATGTAACTATGTGAAGAATTTCTAACATTTAATAATTTTAGATCTTGGGATATTATTCAAACAGAAAGCAAATGCTAATAAAATAAAATGACGCTCCAAGCAAAACACATATCATGTGGTGAATAAAAATATAGCTCCAAGTAAGGTTACCGATGAACGAAGACGAAAGAGGGGATGCCATCTGGGGCATCCCCAAGTTTAGGCTCTTGGTTGTCCTTGAATATGACCTTGGGGTTTCTTGGGCATCCCCAACCCTAGGCTCTTGCCACTCCTTATTCCGTAGTCCATCGAAACTTCACCCAAAACTTGAAAACTTCACAACACAAAACTCAACAGAAAATCTCATAAGCTCCGTTAGTATAAGAAAATAAATCACCACTTTTGGTACTGTTGTGAACTCATTCTTTATTTATACTAGTAGAACACCTGTGCGTTGCTACAGGCCTACAATGCATATAAATAAATCAAACAAATGAGTAAGGTCGCCTTGAAGGTCAAAGCTTATTCCTTCTTCACATGTCCGGGTGTATTCGGACATCAAACTGACGCCAAACGGAATCCCCAAAATTCAACCGCCTGGGGGGATATGGTTTCCCGGACTCGCCATGTTATCTTCAACACACGTAACACCCGTGCCCAACCAAAAACTCCTCCTCGTGACGCACCCTTCCCTTGTCCTATCGGACCCTCCCTTTCCCGTTCGGTTTCTCGTCGTAGTGGGACATTTCTCGCTGGAGCCCTCTCCTTTAAAAATGGATGACCTCCATCTCACCATTGCCATGACCCCTCTTTCCTTCACAACCCACTTGCCCACAAACCTCCAAGGAGGAGTCCCACCCCACAAGGGGAAGCGACATTTAACATATGCTCGTTCCTAGTGGTCAAGTGAAAGGACCACGCCGTGTACGAACGTAAAAAATACGCCACCGTCGTCGTCCACCCGTCAAGTTTGGGGGGAGGGTAGTCGGCCCTGTGCACGGATGCTATGTCGTCAAGGCAGGAAAACGACCGCGCCTACATGCACACGATGATCTATAGAGTGGAAGTCGCTACCAATGTCCATGTGCGCAAAGTCGTCGACGCAAAAGTGCAGGCGCCCTCCAGTCCCAGCACGACCCCCACCTTCAATCTAACTACCATGGGCGTCATGGAGTGTGACGTCGAGCTCTACGATGGGCGCTGCCTAGGCACGAATGTTCTTGGATGTCGCGCATGGAACGTGAGCTGACTCTACTTCGCCCACAAACTTCTCGCCAAGCCATATGTCTTCATCATGCTGTCATTTCATAGGCCTCTCGCGCCGAGCTTCACTGGCCCCCCCTTTGTGCTCCTCTATCTGGCCCTCTTCCACCTTTTCTAGGCCCCACTCTCCCACTTCCCTCTCCACCCTGTGCGACGCGGAGAGAAGCTTGTGCATTGCCACGGGAATAAATATATTGTGACTAAAAGATTGTTTTAGTTTAGAAATGTGTGTAGTAGATGACTACATGTTGTGTTTCCATTTATATAGTGACAAACTGACTCTCCCTCGCTCCTCCTAGGAAATAATTCTCTACAAGAAAATAAAGTGATGCCTTTATTCCAACTCTTCTTCCTCGAAAGTTCAAAAACTACTCTTCTTCCTCGACGCCTTTATTCTAGCCACCATCTCTCAGCCCTTGTTTCAAAATCTTGCACCCCTATGAATTACATTTTTTTATTCTAGCCACCACCTCTCAGCCCTCGTTTCAAGATCTTATACCTCTACAAATTAGGTTTTTTAATCAGTATGAAAGGTTCTTTTGATGCCCCTTTTTGGACGATGATGAGTCAATTGAATATTTGGGACCAGTAATTAGTCATGATAAGAGGAGCCAGATGGAATGTTTGCAAGGTACGAAGAGAGGGTGGCGTGTTCTGGATGCAACAAGAGGTCCCTAGTCCGCCACCTGCTCCCCATCTCTATGAGATTTAGAAGGACATGATATCATGGATTGAAACTTGGAACTTCTCTCATTGAATGATTCTCTTGTGACATCTAATCTTGCATAACCATGAAAGGTATTCTTGAAACTCAAGTCAACGGAGATACAACTAATGCATTATTGAACATTCAGATCCTTGTCCATTCAAGCCTGATTAACTGTACATATGTAAAATCATTCGAATCCTTGTTCTTTCAAGACTGATGAACTACACATATGTAAAAGCCTGGTCACAACCGTACATATATTACATTAGTTCACTATCCTAGACATGATAACAATACAATAGGTTTGGCTTCAGAACCTAAAAGGGTATAGTTCCATCACTACTTCAGCTCAATAGAAAACATGGTGATCATCCCTGCCCGTGTCTGCCTCAAGGGCATGGTTCACTTGGATCCGATAACGCCTACGAACAATGCGACATGATTAGGTCAAGAACAGTGGCAATGAATGAACAATAAAGTGATAGCAATAGCAAAGCATGTCAAGATAATTCAAGCTATGTTGAACATGATCCTGTATGTAGTGCAAAAATCATGTATGCCAACGTAAAATCAACAATTACATTGAAAACCCATATGAGTGTACGACAGAAGCCGATGGGGTGCATCTAATAGGTGATACTGTTTGTAAGCAGATAGTGATTCTTATAAGCCTAATAAAATGTCCATGTTTTCTATCCACAAAAATGATTGCCCTATAAATAATTCTACCTGAATAACATTGCTAATAAATTCTCACAACCAATTGGATTAAGTCATAGGATAATTTGGCATATGCTACTGCCCAAATATAAGACACGCCCAGGTAAAAAATTAAACATGTTGCACGCATGTGGTTAGTAGCAAAGCGAATTATGATCCCCTTCTCTCCTGTTTCATGTTGTTACCAAACCATTAATAAGTAATAACCCTTGCCATAAGAATGCTTAAAGAATAAAAAATTCAGTGTGAAAAAAACTTTGTGGCATACATGCTTTACACTCATTCTTTTGTGATATGTAGACACCCATTCCGCTCTCTTCAGAATTAGCTGGTCTCCTGCATTACATTTTACTTTATTTCTTATCAAAAAATTGTAGAATAGATTAAGCTTCAGACTCAAGTGTTATATGAGGGCTACTGCATTTCTTTTCATGCACAACAAGGAAAATAGCAATCAAATGGTGTTCTAGTCTAGTTGAGTCACTACATACCTTTGACTTCACCCCTTGAACACATAAACTTAATTGATGCCCTTCTCTTGTGCACAATAAATATAAACTAAGTAAATATTGTCAATTATGGAACAAATAGATGAGAAATTGTGGGTCCCACACTATAATCCTATGTTCTTTTGTTAATTGGTGGCATTATTGTCATTTCCTTGAATGATGGATTAATCTTTTTTTCTAAAGCTATCATGTTCTCCGAATATCAATAATACACAAGTTTGCTTGGATTCGTAGTAAGAGGACAAGTCATATAGGAGCATCTGTCTACGAGGCATATTAAAATTTCAGATAGTTGGTACCTTCAAAATATGTTGTATAGGTGTTCGAGTTATGACAATGTGGTGGACAATATATTTCAAGTAAAAAATTCCATTATGTGTATTTGGTTTCTTGACAGTATGTCCCTAATATAAAATAGCATAGTTACATAAATTTCATTCCTTGTATTCATCAACATCATTATAGAAATCGACTCTAATCAGCTTTTTGTACTGATAATATAGTTTCATAACTAACCTTCCATGTTACTATTGTAGAATTCACCTATTAGCTTCTAATTGTTTCGGACAATGTCAAATCAGTAGGGTACTTCCCTGTAGAGATGACAAGGAATTAAAATAGATACCACTTACCAGGACTCATCAATATATTTTCAATGACTCTAAGTAGCTCATATGCAAAACTGATTATTTGTATTAAAAAATTCAAACCCGAAAGAAACCAGATCTTGGATGCATAATGAAGCTTAGAGTCGTAGGCATTTATGGTGGGACCAAAATAGCTATCAAAACGAAAATGCATCAGTTAGCGCCAATGGACGGGATCTTACCTCTGTGGAGAAAAGATACATAATAGCAGTGTCAGGACCCCGACTCGATGCCACATCGATCTAGCATGTAACACCTCATATCGCTTTGCGGCCTCACGCACGGTATCCCCACGGGTGTCGCCTTACCTTTGCCCGGGACCGTTTGCGCATTTTGGCACACGTATATGATGGTGTCGCTAGCATCCATATGATAAAGAGCCCGGGCTGACATGGCTAGTCGTAAACCCAAAGTGGCACTAACTTACAGGGACAGGCATCCATGACCCAGCATCGAACGTGTCGGTCATCAGCGAGTGAATCCAGGCTGTAGCACTGGGCTAACAGGACTCCGGTGAACCGGGCTGTAGCGGGCTAGCAGGACTCCGGTATTCATCGCGTGACATTTCCCCGAAGGGACAGACACAGGATCGAAGAAGGACACATGCCGGCCAACCTAAGTGTTCCGGAGCAGTAGCAAGCTACCAGGGCTCAGTGGAAGCACTAGGAGACATTTCCCGGTAAGAGAGTCTACTAAGGATAAACAACTAGATAGTCAGATCCCACACATAGCTATACACGTTACACGTACGCATAACATGCACGTATGTGCTGTACAACATGGCATCACAGCATAACTCAACAACTTATATAGATAAAGGCTCAGAAGAGCCGTCATAGCAATTATTGCAAACAGGGGTCACAAGACCCATCATACAGGGCATACAAGCAACAAGCGGAAGCATTACATGTCTGGGTACAGACATCTACAAATGAAAAAGGCTGAAGAGCCTGACTATCTACAACATCCGATCAAGATCGTAGCTGAGGTACTAGCTACTAGTCGAAGTCCACGAGAACACTAGTAAGACCGAAGTCTCCGCTGCAAAAACATAAATAAAGCAACATGAGTACAAAGGTACTCAGCAAGACTTACATCAGATCCTATCATACATGCATTTGTATCAAGAGGGTAATGTGGGGTTTAGTTGCAGCAAGCCAGCTTTGACTCTGTGGCTATCCTAATCTACGACTACCAGAAACTCTGGAGGTGAAACAACGTACACGAGTCCACTAATCACCATACAATACACTACTATGGATTCATCCCCGTCTCCCTACGAGAAGGCCATCCATAGCACTCACACTTGTCTTGAGCATTTTATAGTATCCACTTCAAGTTGTCTATGTACTATGTAAGCATCCAAGAAGTCCATAACCGCGGACCCGGCTATTCGAATAGATCATGTTAACCCTGCAGGGGTGTACTTCTTCACACACGCTCTCGCCACTTACCGCCATGTACACGTCATGTATCTCGGCAACCTTCAAGCGGAAGCCTGGCGAGGGTGTCGGCCACGACCTGACTAACCACACAAGACTCTAGTCTAGGTTTATCGCCTATTCGGGTTCCATCCGCAAGGAGATCCGGTCGGGGTTTCACTCACGGCCCCAAACGATGTGTGCAGGGTTCCCAAGCCCACCTCGCCGGATGGATCTACGCTTGGTACACCGTGCCACTGGTGCCTAGTCTGTCCCAAGCCCACCTGGCGGGTGCCACTTGGTAGACTACTAACACTACCTACAAACACCCAGAAACTAGTTGCGACTCCTGGACAGAGATCAAGTTGGTTAATAAGTCGAGAGGGGTCGAGTTACCGGAACCCAATGTGTGGTAGTATCGAGTCATTGGACAACATACACAGAACTCAGTGCTTAAAGACGGTTCTAGTGAGACAACCCACCATGTACTCCTACATGGCCTCTCACCGCTACCTTTACCAAATCGTGTTCACACACTTAACTCTCAGCATCAGAACATATCGTAACACTCCAATTCATTCCCAATGAACCAGACCTGACACAACTCTAAGCAATAGCAGGCATAGCATGGTAGGAACACATCAGTGGCTTCAATCAACTCCTACACAGGCTAGTGGGTTTCAACTATTTACTGTGGCAATGACAGGTCATGCAGAGGAATGGGTTCAACTACCGCAGCACAAAGTAGCAGATGAATCGTTGTTGTCCTAATGCAATAACTGAGAGCAGGAGCGAGAGAGTAGGGTTTTATCGAAATGAACAAGGGGGTTTGCTTGCCTGGTAAATCAACAAGGGAGGCACTGCTTCACAGACAGGTACCCTGGAACGTCTCCGGAGTGGGACCTATCGAGAAGGAACGGTGCCGGCAATCAATACACAATCATATGCAACAATATGATGCATGAACATGGCATGTAGATGTGATGCTGTTGAGCTAATGCAACTAGTGTTCAATTAGCTTAAAGTCCATTTGAACCAAAGGTTCAAATGCATTTCTAAATTAGGTCTCTTATATATGCCATAATGTGTTTTCCCATATTCAGCATGTATAAGTTGGTCTTTCATGCATGAAACTAGTACAGATGGAAAGGTTGCATTTTTCTGATAATTTTTCATATATAAATTATTTAAATCTGAGCTACGTTGAATTGATATGAATTTTTGAAGTTTAAATCAATTTCTGGATTTTCTGAATTATTTTAATTCCAAAAATGTATAATTGCGTCAGCATGGACGTCATCACTACATCAGCTGGTCAACGCGGCTGTCCAGGTCAAATCTGACGTTGGGACCCCACACGTCAGTGACACTGGGGTTAACCCCGAGTCAAACCCGGGCTGGTTAGCTTTGACTAAGCCCTGGGGCCCACTTGTCAGCATCAGTAGGTGGGGGGTTAGTGACTAATTAACTAAGCCACGTCAGCCCGCCGGAGTTCTGGCCGGCGGCGACCATTAGCGCGGCGGCGACTCGCCGGACTTGCGTTACAGACAGCGTTTGATCGCGCGAAGACCACCGGGGCATAGCCCGTCTTCGTCCGCAACCAGGGGAGCTGATGGGGGCTGCGGGGGCGCCGGAGCTCGCCGGAGCGGAGCTCGGGGCGGCGGCCGGAGTTCGGGATAGCGCGGGCGTGGGGCTGGCAGCTCGCGTTCGAGCGAACGGGAGGGCACAGGCGGTAGCTACGAGGCAGCAGGAGGCACATCGAGCTATCTACGCGAGGCGGAGGTGCTCGGGGGCACGGAGCTCGCTGGCCATGGCGGACGACGGCTTCGGGCGCTCGTGGGGCAGCGGCTACAGGGCACGCGCGAGAGAGAGAGGTGAGGGGAAAGGAAGAGAGGCTCACGGCGGACTCGCAGAGCAGGCCGGTGTGCTCGGGGGACGTCCTGCGCCCGGCGAATTGACGTGATGGCGGCGAGGTCGATCTCCGGCGTCGGTGGTGAAGAAGACAACGGCGTCGGCGATGGAGCGCGTCCGGAGGTGCGTGGCTTGACGAGGAGGTAGAGGGGGTCGAGGGCGGAGCTGGGAAGCGTCTCAGGGAGGCGAGGGGAGGCCGGTGGCTACGGTGATGCCCGTCGGCGCGGCGGTGGTTCTCGGGTGAGAGGGAGAGAGAGCAGGGGGAGAAGAGGAGGGCGAGGGAGAGTGAGAGCGGTGCGGGGCAGCTGCGTGGCTTCGTCCGGGGCATCGAGGGAGTCCGGGGAAGCAGGAGGTGGCCAGCAGGGGGGCAGGTGGCGCGCGCGCGTGCCGGCGAGCGTCGGGCACACGCCGTCCCCCTGTCGGGGAGGAAGACGACAGAGGAGGGGGGGCCAGGCGGGCTGGGCCGCCTCCTGGCTGGGCCGGCCTGCTGCTGCTGGGCTGCAGGGGAGGGAGGCCCAGGTAAGCCCCTCCTTCTTTTATTTTTTGTTTTCTAATTTTTCTTGACATTTTTTGATTTAATAAATATATTAAATCATTTAATTTTATTATGCCAATTTTTGTAGGGGCTAATGGTATTATTCCAGAGCTCCTTTATAGATGACATAATTTTTGGACCATATTTCATATATATAGAAATATATTTCCAATGCAAATATTTATCGAATTAATCCAATTGGCCAAAATAAATATCCATGAGCTCCTAAAAATATTGTTTGATTTTTATCTCTGTCCAATATTTTTAGAGGGCATCATGAGCATTTTCTTGGGCCCTTTTGGAGAATTTTTATTTGGGTCATTTTCAAAATGATTCTGAGGGTTCCACCAATCCCCATTTCAAATTTAAATGAAATTTAAATATGATGCACAAATAGCTAGCTAGTCTAAGTCATACCAGACTAGGGATGTGACAACTCGCCCCCACTTGACAGAATCTCGTCTCGAGATTCAGGGCTCGACGGAAAGAAAGTGGGGTACTCCAGTCGAAGACGATCTTCTCGCTCCCAAGTAGCCTCTCTCTCGGAATGATGAGACCACTGAACTTTGAGAAACTTGATGTTCTGACGTCGAGTGACACGCTCTGCTTGATCAAGAATGCGAACTGGGGTACTCTCGGTATGTGAGGTTATCTTGGAGATCAAGCGTTTCGTGGTCCACTCCGCGGATGGGATCCGAGAAGCAACGCCTGAGTTGAGAGACGTGGAAGACATCATGAACTCGAGAAAGATGTGGGGTAGTTCCAACTGGTAGGCAACCTCTCCTCGTTTAGCGGAGAATACGAAAAGGACCAATGTAACGAGGAGCCAACTTGCCCTTGATACCGAAACGATGGGTACCCTTCAAAGGAGTAACCCGAAGGTAAGCTTGGTCGCCAATTTCATAAATCATATCCTTATGATGACGATCGTACTGACTTTTCTGACGAGACTGGCTGTTTTCAAAGTCTCACGAATGATGCGAACTTGCTCTTCTGCCTCCTGGATTCATATCCGGTCCAAAGAATTGTCTTTCACCGGTTTCTGACCAGTTCAAAGGTGTTCGACATCTTCGTCCATAGAGAACCTCAAAAGGAGCTTGCTTGAGGCTGGATGGTAGCTATTGTATAAGCAACTCGGCGAAAGGAAGACATTCTCCCAATCCATACCGAATGAGATAACGCAAGCTCTGAGCATGTCTTCGAGAATTTGATTGACCCGTTCCACCTGACCACTCGACTGAGGGTGGAAAGCGGTACTGAAGGAAAGATGGGTTCCCATGGCAGTTTGGAGCTCTCCCAAAAATGAGAAGTGAAAAGACTGCCACGGTCTTGAATTGATCTCTAGCGGAACACCATGAAGTGACACTATTCGAGAAATATATAAGTCAGCAAGCTGACTAGCAGTGATATTTTCTCGAACAGGGGAAGTGAGCCACTTTGGAAAGACGATCAACGACTACGAAGATAGCGTTATTCCCTTTCTTGGTCCTGGAAAGCCGGTGATGAAGTCCATACCAAACTTTATCCCATTTCCACTCAGGAATAGCTAAAGGCTGAAGGGTGCCAGCAGGTCTTTGATGCTCTGCCTTAACGCGACGACAAACGTCACAGTTAGCAATGAACTCAGCGATTTCTCTCTTCATCCTAGTCCACCAGAACCTCTGGCGTAGATCCTGATACATCTTAGTACTACCGGAATGAATTGTGAGAGGAGATTCATGCGCCTCCTTAAGAATCAATTGTCGAAGATGTTGCTTCTTGGGAACCACCAAGCGATTCTCAAAGAAAACAACACCACGATCATCCATAGAGAAACTACCAGCAATACCCTTGGCAATGTTTCTCTTGATCCGGGTAATCCCCGTATCATGCTTCTGGGCTTCTATGATAAGATCCACAAGGGTAGGTTTCGCCACCAAGGTGGAAAGAAAACCGCGAGGAGCTATGTGAAGATTAAGCTTACAGAATTCCTCATGGAGAAGTGGTTGGCCTTGCTGCAACATGAGATTATTGCAATAGGATTTACGGCTTAGAGCATCAGCCATGACATTGGCTTTGCCTGGGGTGTAGGTAATCCCTAGATCATAATCTGTGATTAACTCCAACCAACGTCTTTGCCTAAGGTTCAAATCTGGTTGGGTGAAGATATACTTGAGACTCTGGTGATCAGTGTAGATCTCGCAACGTTTACCAAGGAGGTAATGTCGCCAGGTCTTGAGTGCATAGACTACGGCTGCAAGCTCTAGATCATGTGTAGGATAATTCTCCTCATGTGGATGCAACTGTCGAGATGCATAGGCAATCACATGACGATCCTGCATAAGAATGCAACCTAGTCCTTGTCGTGAGGCGTCGCAGTAGATAATAAAGTCTTTAGTGAAATCCGGTGGCACAAGTATGGGAGCAGAAGTCAGGCGTCTTTTCAGTTCCTGAAAACTGTACTCACACTGTGGGGACCACTCGAACTTTTTATCTTTCTTGAGAAGTTCCGTGAGGGGTTTGGCTACTTTGGAGAAGTTTTCAACAAAGCGGCGACAATAGCTGGCTAGACCAAGGAAACTCCTAACTTGTTTAACGGTCTCAGGTGGAGTCCAATCGAGAACAGCCTGAACTCTCTCGGGATTGACAGCAATGCCCTTACCAGAGATTACGTGGCCTAGTAGGTCACTTCTGGCAACCAAAATTCACACTTGGAGAACTTGGCATAAAGGCGGTGCTCTCTGAGTTTTTCTAACACAAGTCTAAGATGTTCGGCATGCTCTTCCTCGTTCTTCGAGTAAATAAGAATATCATCGAGGTAAACCACGACGAACTTATCTAAGTACTCCATGAAGATCGAGTTCATCAAGCGGGAGAATGTGGCTGGGGCGTTGGTTAGGCCGAAGGACATGACGGTGTACTCGTACTGGCCATAACGAGTGACAAAAGCTGTCTTGGGAATGTCCCCGTTTCTGATCTTGATTTGATGGTAGCCTAACCTTAAATCCATCTTGGAAAAGACTGAGGATCCAGCGAGCTGATCATACAGGTCGTTGATCCTGGGAAGCGGATACTTGTTCTTTATCGTGACCAAATTAACGGGACGATAATCTACAACCATCCGGTCCGTATCGTCTTTCTTCTTGACGAAGAGGACGGGGCAAGCCCAAGGAGAAGAGCTAGGACGGATGAAACCCTTTTGCAAGGACTCATCGAGTTGTTTCTTAAGCTCGGCTAATTCTAGGGGTGCCATCTTGTAAGGTCTCCGGGAGATTGGAGCTGTCCCTGGGATAAGATCTATGACGAACTCTACATCTCAGTCAGGCGGAACACCTGGCAGTTCCTCTGGAAAGACATCCGGAAAGTCACGGACTACCGGGATATCTTCAAGGTCTGGAAGAGGGCTGGCATTAAGGGAATAGAGCTGACGCTTTGCAACTCTAGTGGAGACAATGGCTATCTTGCCAGATGGGTGTGTGAGCTGAACAGACCTGGTGAAACAATCAATCTTGGCATGATGAGCTGTCATCCAGTCCATACCCAAGATGATGTTAATATCCGAAGACTTGAGAGATATCAAGGAAGCAAGGAATACAAGTCTGTCCACAAGGATTTTATTGCCATAACTTATCCTAGAAGTTTGCCATTTGGATCCAGGAGTTTGAATAAGTAGTGGAGAGGGCATATCACAAAATGACATGTCGTGCAAGCGGGCATAGCTTTCAGAAATGAAGGAATGAGACGCTCCAGTATCGAACAAAACCGATGCTGGATGACAGTTGACAAGGAGTGTTCCAAGAACGACATCTAGATCATCATGAGCGGCTTTAGCTGAGACGTGATGCACACGTCCATGTTCAGTGGGAGCTGACTTGGCACTGACCATCTTGCGTGATGGCTTACCATGGACAATAGACTTCTCGGGCTGGGGTGGAGCAACTCTGGTCTGAGTGCAAATACGGGCAATGTGGCCTGGCTCTCCGCACTTGTAACAAATCTTGGAGGTAGGATGTGGACCTGCATTGGAAAGCGGTCCACCAATAGGCCTGGGTGGAGCATACTGCTGAACTGGACGAGGTGCCACACAAGATGGCCTCGGTACATATTTGGGTGGAAGAGCGGAGTTTGGAACCCAAATCCGGCGCTTCTGAGAACTAGAACCGGAGGAAGATCCCAAAGCACGAGTGTGCTTACGAGACTCCTCGTAAGTGAGTTGAGCTGTCTCTGCATTAATGGCCTTGTTCACAAGGGCTTGGAATGTACCACAATGATGCAGATGGAGATCACGACGCAACTTGGGGTTGAGACCCTTCCGGAACCTAGCCTGCTTCTTGGCGTCCGTGCACACCTCTTCTGTAGCATAGCGGGCGAGGTTCTCAAACTCTCGGCTGTAAGCATCAACAGCCATTTTATCCTGGGTGAAGCTACAGAACTCTTCTCTCTTGCGATCAAGGAGGGCCTGGGGAATGTGATGCTCGCGAAAAGCCTCAACGAAATCCCTCCAGGTGGAAGTCTGGCCAGCTGGAAGCATAGCCTCATAGTTCTGCCACCAAAGACTAGCAGGACCTTCCAGGTGGTGTGCAGCATAGGTGACCTTGTCATCTTCAGCTACGTTCGCGGAATGCAGCTTATGAGTGATGCTACGGAGCCAGTCATCTGCATCGAGTGGCTCGATGGAATGATGAAAGGTAGGTGGGTGCAAGCGAATGAAGTCATGAATGGTCAGCAGGCCTTATTGGACTGATGTGCGGTGTTCTCCTCGATACGTGCCAACAAGCGGTTGGACTCACGCTTGTTCCTCTCCATCTCTAGCATGAACTCTGTCAACGAAGGCTGATCAGGAGGATCCTCATCCCTACCATCTCCGTGGTTCTGGCTACGAGCAACGGAACTTCGCTTAGCTGATGACATCCTGAGAAACGAAACCAAGGACGAAATCAACATTAACTATGGACTGTAGAATGTAGGACAAGGAATTAGTATCTCTCGAACTCCTAGGGAAATTTCGGCAGCATAACGGCAGTAAAATGCTCAGAATGAGACATCCTACTAAAAATGGGGTGGTAACATACTCAAGGTTCTGAGATCATACTAAACAGACTACACCGGAAATACTCAAAACTGGGGTATGACTCTGATCAACCAATCCTATGGAACTACGGAGTAGTAACACGTGATCCTGATAGACGGAAGAGAAGCCTAGTTCCTTAACCCCGTCGGAAAGATAGGACGACTCAGATCAGAAGGCCATGAGGTATAAGGAGTAAAAAGAGCCTTACGTTCCAACCCACAAACAATTCCCTTACATAACTAAAGATTTTCTAGACTCAACTTCGACCAGTATGGCTTGGTAAACCTACAGGCAGTCAGGCTCTGATACCAACGCTGTCAGGACCCCGACTCGATGCCACATCGATCTAGCATGTAACACCTCATATCACTTTGCGGCCTCACGCACGGTATCCCCACGGGTGTCGCCTTACCTTTGCCCGGGACCGTTTGCGCATTTTGGCACACGTATATGATGGTGTCGCTAGCATCCATATGATAAAGAGCCCGGGCTGACATGGCTAGTCGTAAACCCAAAGTGGCACTAACTTACAGGGACAGGCATCCATGACCCAGCATCGAACGTGTCGGTCATCAGCGAGTGAATCCAGGCTGTAGCACTGGGCTAACAGGACTCCGGTGAACCGGGCTGTAGCGGGCTAGCAGGACTCCGGTATTCATCGCGTGACATTTCCCCGAAGGGACAGACACAGGATCGAAGAAGGACACATGCCGGCCAGCCTAAGTGTTCCGGAGCAGTAGCAAGCTACCAGGGCTCAGTGGAAGCACTAGGAGACATTTCCCGGTAAGAGAGGCTACTAAGGATAAACAACTAGATAGTCAGATCCCACACATAGCAATACACATTACACGTACGCATAACATGCAAGTATGTGCTGTACAACATGGCATCACAGCATAACTCAACAACTTATATAGATAAAGGCTCAGATGAGCCGTCATAGCATTTATTGCAAACAGGGGTCACAAGACCCGTCATACAGAGCATACAAGCAACAAGCGGAAACATTACATGCCTGGGTACAGACATCTACAAATGAAAAAGGCTGAAGAGCCTGACTATCTACAACATCCGATCAAGATCGTAGCTGAGGTACTAGCTACTAGTCGAAGTCCACGAGAACACTAGTAAGACCGAAGTCTCCGCTGCAAAAACATAAATAAAGCAACATGAGTACAAAGGTACTCAGCAAGACTTACATCAGATCCTATCATACATGCATTTGTATCAAGAGGGTAATGTGGGGTTTGGTTGCAGCAA
This sequence comes from Triticum aestivum, assembly GCF_018294505.1. Classification (NCBI taxonomy): domain Eukaryota; kingdom Viridiplantae; phylum Streptophyta; class Magnoliopsida; order Poales; family Poaceae; genus Triticum; species Triticum aestivum. Next base: position 147,250,054 of record NC_057794.1, on the reverse strand, counting down.
GCCAGCTTTGACTCTGTGGCTATCCTATTCTACGACTACCAGAAACTCTGGAGGTGAAACAACGTACACGAGTCCACTAATCACCACACAATACACTACTATGGATTCATCCCCGTCTCCCTACGAGAAGGCCATCCATAGCACTCACACTTGTCTTGAGCATTTTATAGTATCCACTTCAAGTTGTCTATGTACCATGTAAGCATCCAAGAAGTCCATAACCGCGGACCCGGCTATTCGAATAGATCATGTTAACCCTGCAGGGGTGTACTTCTTCACACACGCTCTCGCCACTTACCGCCATGTACACGTCATGTATCTCGGCAACCTTCAAGCGGAAGCCTGGCGAGGGTGTCGGCCACGACCTGACTAACCACACAAGACTCTAATCCAGGTTTATCGCCTATTCGGGTTCCATCCGCAAGGAGATCCGGCCGGGGTTTCACTCACGGCCCCAAACGATGTGTGCAGGGTTCCCAAGCCCACCTCGCCGGATGGATCTACGCTTGGTACACCGTGCCACTGGTGCCTAGTCTGTCCCAAGCCCACCTGGCCGGGTGCCACTTGGTAGACTACTAACACTACCTACAAACACCAGAAACTAGTTGCGACTCCTGGACAGAGACCAAGTTGGTTAATAAGTCGAGAGGGGTCGAGTTACCGGAACCCAATGTGTGGTAGTATCGAGTCATTGGACAACATACACAGAACTCAGTGCTTAAAGACGGTTCCAGTGAGACAACCCACCATGTACTCCTACATGGCCTCTCACCGCTACCTTTACCAAATCGTGTTCACACACTTAACTCTCAGCATCAGAACATATCGTAACACTCCAATTCATTCCCAATGAACCAGACCTGACACAACTCTAAGCAATAGCAGGCATAGCATGGTAGGAACACATCAGTGGCTTCAATCAACTCCTACACATGCTAGTGGGTTTCAACTATTTACTGTGGCAATGACAGGTCATGCAGAGGAATGGGTTCAACTACCGCAGCACAAAGTAGCAGATGAATCGTTGTTGTCCTAATGCAATAACTGAGAGCAGGAGCGAGAGAGTAGGGTTTTATCGAAATGAACAAGGGGGTTTGCTTGCCTGGTAAAACAACAAGGGAGGCACTGCTTCACAGACAGGTACTCTGGAACGTCTCCGGAGTAGGACCTATCGAGAAGGAACGGTGCCGGCAATCAATACACAATCATATGCAACAATATGATGCATGAACATGGCATGTAGATGTGATGCTGTTGAGCTAATGCAACTAGGTAACATTTGTTTGAAGTCCATTTGAACCAAAGGTTCAAATGCATTTCTAAATTAGGTCTCTTATATATGCCATAATGTGTTTTCCCATATTCAGCATGTATAAGTTGGTTTGTCATGCATGAAACTAGTACAGATGGAAAGGTTGCATTTTTCTGATAATTTTTCATATATAAATTATTTAAATCTGAGCTACGGTTGAATTGTTATGAATTTTTGAAGTTTAAATCATTTTCTGGATTTTCTGAATTATTTTAATTCCAGAAAATTAATAATTGCGTCAGCATGACGTCATCACTACATCAGCTGGTCAACGCGGCTGTCCAGGTCAAATCTGACGTGTGGGACCCACACGTCAGTGACACTGGGGTTAACCCCGAGTCAAACCCGGGCTGGTTAGCTTTGACTAAGCCCTGGGGCCCACTTGTCAGCGTCAGTAGGTGGGGGGTTAGTGACTAATTAACTAAGCCACGTCAGCCCGCCGGAGTTCTGGCCGGCGGCGACCATTAGCGCGGCGGCGACTCGCCGGACTTGCGTTACAGACAGCGTTTGATCGCGCGAAGACCACCGGGGCATAGCCCGTCTTCGTCCGCAACCAGGGGAGCTGATGGGGGGCTGCGGGGGCGCCGGAGCTCGCCGGAGCGGAGCTCGGGGCGGCGGCCGGAGTTCGGGATAGCGCGGGCGTGGGGCTGCAGCTCGCGTTCGAGCGAACGGAGGGCACAGGCGGTAGCTACGAGGCAGCAGGAGCACATCGAGCTATCTACGCGAGGCGGAGGTGCTCGGGGGCACGGAGCTCGCCGGCCATGGCGGACGGCGGCTTCGGGCGCTCGTGGGGCAGCGGCTACAGGGCACGCGCGAGAGAGAGAGGTGAGGGGAAAGGAAGAGAGGCTCACGGCGGACTCGCAGAGCAGGCCGGTGTGCTCGGGGACGTCCTGCGCCCGGCGAATTGACGGTGATGGCGGCGAGGTCGATCTCCGGCGTCGGTGGTGAAGAAGACAACGGCGTCGGCGATGGAGCGGTTCCGGAGGTGCGTGGCTTGACGAGGAGGTAGAGGGGGTCGAGGTGGAGCTGGGAAGCGTCTCAGGGAGGCGAGGGGAGGCCGGTGGCTACGGTGATGCCCGTCGGCGGCGGCGGTGGTTCTCGGGTGAGAGGGAGAGAGAGCAGGGGAGAAGAGGAGGGCGAGGGAGAGTGAGAGCGGTGCGGGGCAGCTGCGTGGCTTCGTCCGGGGCATCGAGGGAGTCCGGGGAAGCAGGAGGTGGCCAGCAGGGGGGAGGTGGCGCGCGCGTGCCGGCGAGCGTCGGGCACACGCCGTTCCCCTGTCGGGGAGGAAGACGACAGAGGAGGGGGGGCCAGGTGGGCTGGGCCGCCTCCTGGCTGGGCCGGCCTGCTGCGGCTGGGCTGCACAGGGGAGGAGCCCCAGGTAAGCCCCTCCTTCTTTTATTTTGTTTTTCTAATTTTTCTGACATTTGTTTGATTTAATAAATATATTAAATCATTTAATTTTATTATGCCAATTTTTGTAGGGGCTAATGGTATTATTCCAGAGCTCCTTTATAGATGACATAATTTTTGGACCATATTTCATATATATAGAAATATATTTCAATGCAAATATTTATCGAATTAATCCAATTGGCCAAAATAAATATCCATGAGCTCCTAAAAATATTGTTTGATTTTTATCTCTGTCCAATATTTTTAGAGGGCATCATGAGCATTTTCTTGGGCCCTTTTGGAGAAATTTTTATTTGGGTCATTTTCAAAAATGATTCTGAGGGTTCCACCAATCCCCATTTCAAATTTAAATGAAATTTAAATATGATGCACAAATAGCTAGCTAGTCTAAGTCATACCAGACTAGGGATGTGACAAGCAGATCCTAATATATATACAGGTGGCTCAAAATCAACAAATGCCTAAAACTTAGTGTAACAAGAGAATCCAAGTATGTACTCATTTGAAGATGGTGGCAGAAGCATTGGTTAAAGTAAGTATCTTCATGGCAAATTAAGAGACTCAGTTGTTGATGGTACAGTAACATAAGTAGTGGAGTGCTAAACCACATGAAAAAATGAAGGAAATATGCCCTAGAGGCAATAATAAAGTTGTTATTTATATTTCCTTATATCATGATAAATGTTTATTATTCATGCTAGAATTGTATTAACCGAAAACTCAGTACATGTGTGAATACATAGACAAACAGAGTGTCCCTAGTATGCCTCTAATTGACTAGCTCGTTAATCAAAGATGGTTAAGTTTCCTGACCATAGACATGTGTTGTCATTTGATAAACGTGATCACATCATTAGAGAATGATGTGTTGGACAAGACCCATCCGTTAGCTTAGCATAACGATCGTTTAGTTTTATTGCTATTGCTTTCTTCATGACTTATACATATTCCTCTAACTATGAGATTATGCAACTCCCGAATACCGAAGGAACACTTAGTGTGCTATCAAACATCACAACGTAACTGGGTGATTATAAAGATGCTCTACATGTGTCTCTGAAGGAGTTTGTTGAGTTGGCATAGATCTAGATTAGAATTTGTCACTCCTTGTATCGGATAGGTATCTCTGGGCCCTCTCGGTAATGCACATCACTATAAGTCTTGCAAGAAATGTGACTAATGAGTTAGTTGTGGGATGTTTGAGGGTGTCCTGGACTAAGGGGTCCTCGGGCGTCCGGCCTGTTGGACATGGGCCGGACTGTTGGGCTATGAAGATACAAGATTGAAGATTCTCTCACCCGTGTCTGGATAGGACTCTCCTTGGCGTGGATGGCAAGCTTGGCGTTCAGATATGAAGATTCATTTCTCTGTAACTGACTTTGTACAACCCTAGTCCCCTCCGGTGTCTATATAAACCGGAGGGTTTAGTCCGTAGGGGCAATCATAATCATATAGGCTAGACTTCTAGGGTTTTAGCCATGACGATCTCGTGGTACATCAGTTCTTGTAACCCCCATACTCATCAATATTAATCAAGCAGGACGTAGGGTATTAACTCCATCAAGAGGGCCCGAACCTGGGTAAAACTTCGTGTCCCCTGTCACCTGTTCCGTCAACCTCAAACACACAGTTCGGGACCCCCTACCCAAGATCCTCCGGTTTTGACACCGACATTGGTGCTTTCATTGAGAGTTCCACTATGTCGCCGTCAGAAGGTTCGATGGCTTCATCCATCATCCGTAACGATGCTGCCCCAGGGGAGGTTTTTCTCCCCAGCCAGATCTTCGTATTCGGCGGCTTCGCACTGCGGGCCAACTCGCTTGGCCATCTAGAGCAGACCGACAGCTATGCCCTAGGTCACTGGATTAGTTTTCGAAACCTGGATTATGTCGCTGATATCCGAGGAGACTTGATCTTCCAAGGATTCATGAACCCAACCTTAGCTCTGGCCTTAGAGCCAGAGCGCCTCGCCAGTACCAAAGACGGGATTTCTAAACCCGCCGGACTATCTGTGGCCACTAGACCCAGTATGGGAGAGCCGGAGGAAGCAGTGTCACCGACGTCCATCACCAAGCCAGACTCTTCCTCGGACGCCGGCTTCGAACTCTCGGAGTCAGCATCGTGTGAGCTCGGCCAAGGAATTCCCTTCCAGCCATACTCCACGAGTTCTTTCCTCCCTCAACAAACCTCACCTTTAAGCGATGCTCTGGACTTGATGCGATCCCTCGTGATTACGGAGGCGCAGTGTCCAAAATATGCCCATCCTGGACTAGGGGCTGAGAGCGGGGAATTTTACGTCCCACCCACCACCCACTTCATCGCCATAGTAGAGGACTTAACTGACATGCTCGATTATGGCTCCGAAGACATCAACGGTATGGACGACGATGTCGGAGAGGAGCAAGCCAAAAACCCGCCGTTTACCGGACACTGGACGGCCACCTCTTCGTATGACGTGTACATGGTGGATGCACCCAAGGAGGGTGACAGCGATAAATAGAAAAAATCTAGTAGAGGATAGACCTCCCAAGATACAATAAAAGCGCCAACGATGCCGCTCTAAATCATGCTGCAGCAAAGACAGCAATACCGGCACGAGAGACAAAAACACCCCCGACGATGCCGAAGACCAAGAAAACCCCGTTGAGCAAAACTCTGAACAAGACAATTGGGAGGATGGGCAAGTTAGCCCTGATGAACAGGCTGCAAACCAAGACTCGGAGGACAGTAATTATCTTCCACCCTCCGAGGATGAGGTGAGCCTCGGCGACGAAGACTTTGTCGTGCCTGAGGAACCTCTCGAGCAGGAGCGCTTTAAGCAATAGCTAATAGCCACTGCAAGGAGCCTGAAAAAGAAGCAACAGTAGCTTCAAGCTGATCAAGATCTGCTCAATGATAGATGGGCTGATGTCCTGGCAGCAGAAGAATAAGGCCTCGAGCGCCCAACCAAAAGTTACCTGAAGCATAAACTGCTACCTCAATTCAATGGCGAGGCACTTGAGCCCGTACCATCAGCATGTAATGCAGCTGATCGACCACCACATGGCCGGGACAAAATGACAACCCAAGCCGAACTCCAGCCCGTCCTACCTCGCCGTAAAGGCAGAGATAAAGCTGTTCAGGGATACACATATGATCTACCGCAGGACCTGAAGAATAAATTAGGTCCATCCAGATCGATCTATGGCTCGCGGGTGCGTGCCCCGACACGCGACAACGACTATCAAGCCGAACATGGCAAGCACAATCATGTCCGAGCCAAAAGCCGCAGACGGACTCCATCCGAACTACGTCACGATCTGGCCCGATATAGAGGCGCCGCACACCCCCTCTGTTTCACTGATGAAGTAATGGAACATGAATTCCCAGAAGGGTTCAAACCCGTTAACGAATCATATGATGGAACCACATATCCCACGGTATGGATTGAAGACTTCATTCTCCATATTCATATGGCCCGCGGCGATAATCTTCATGCCATCAAATACCTCCCCCATAAAACTCAAGGGGCCAGCCCAGCACTGGTTGAACAGTCTGCCTGAAAAGTCCATTGGCAGTTGGGACGACTTGGAAGAAGCCTTCATTGACAACTTCCAAGGTACATATGTTCGACCTCCGGATGTCGACGACTTAAGTCACATAATTCAATAGCCCGGTGAGTCAGCCAGTAAATTCTGGACTAGGTTCTTAACCAAAAAGAACCAGATCGTCGACTGTCCGGATGCTGAAGCCCTAGCGGCCTATAAACATAGCATCCGGGATGAATGGCTCGCCCGACACCTCGGCCAAGAAAAGACGAAGTCCATGGCAGCCCTCACAGCGCTTGTGATCGCTTTTGCACGGGCGAAGATAGCTGGCTAGCCTATAGAAATAACAATGCAAGCGAACCTGGCACTTCGGAAGCCAGAAATAGCAACGGCAACCCCCGACGCAACAGGAACAAGAGTCGAAACAATGGTGACAATACCAATGACACGACTGTCAACGCTGTATCCAGCGGCTCCAAGTCTGGACAGCGGAACAAGCCATATAAAAGAAATAACCAGGGCCCATCAAGCCTGGACCGCATACTCGATCGTCCATGTCAGATCCACGGCACCCCCGATAAACTAGCCAATCATACCCACCAGAGCTGTTGGGTCTTCAAACAGGCCGGCAAGTTAAATGCCGAATACAAGGAGAAGGGGTCACAAAGCGATAATGACGATGAGGAGCCCCGTCCACTGAACACAGGGGGACAAAAGAAGTTTTCCCGTCAAGTCAAAACGATGAACATGATATACGCTACCCATATCCCCAAGAGGGAGCACAACCGCACGCTCAGGGGCATCTATGCGATAGAGCCAGTCACCCCAAAATTCAACCCATGGTCGTCATGCCCGATCACCTTTGATCGCAGGGACCATCCGACCAGTATCCGTCATGGCGGTTCAGCCGCACTGCTTCTCGACCCAATAATTGATGGATTCCACCTCACACGAGTCCTCATGGACAGCAGCAGCAGCCTCAACCTGCTCTATCAGGATACAGTGCGCAAAATGGGCATCGACCCATCAAGGATCAAGCCCACCAAAACTACCTTTAAAGGAGTCATACCAGGTGTAGAGGCCCGCTGCTCGGGCTCAATCACATTGGAGGTCGTCTTCGGATCTCCGGACAACTTCCAAAGCGAAGAGTTAATCTTCGATATCGTCCCCTTCCGCAGCGGCTATCACGCACTACTCGGACGAACCGCGTTTTCCCGATTCAATGCGGTGCCGCACTATGCTTATCTCAAGATCAAGATGCCTTCACCACGCAGTGTCATAACAGTCAATGGAAACACGGAGCGCTCCCTCCGTAGCGAGGAGCACACCGCTGCCCTGGCAGCAGAGGTACAGAGCGGCCTTCACAAGCAGAACCTTAATTCGACGGCCATACTCCCGGACACTGTCAATTGAGTCCGGACTACCCCGCGGTAGGACAGCCCAGCTCGTCAGGAGCTCGATTAGCAATTCGACCTCCGTCTCAGTCCCGACCAAGTGGCGGCATACGTACCACGCATACATAACTACACATTGAAAATACCATGCACAGAGATGGAGGCATAACTATACTGTGGTCCACAATACAGCTCGACCTTCCCGGGACACACATACATTTACTTTTCTTCTTATCTTTTTAGGGTTCTTTTCACAGGCCCTCTCAACGGCTTGATAAATCGATCCTTTCGAAGGACGGATACACCAAGGTGACAAGTAGCATAGACGTATGGGGGAATCTCTAGATGTCCTTCTTAGCAATCATTCTACCTATTTTCAGGACCCGTACGCAGCTCCCCCTTGGTCTTGGCATGTTAAATAGCCACTGTTGCTTATCGCACTATTTGTACAAATACGCTTTAATGTACTAATAAAAATCATAATGGAAACAGTTTGCGGCCCAATTTATGTGGCATTAGCTTACTACTTCATTTTTATTTCGTTATTCTTATTTGCACCCGTACATGCCAGGGGCTTTATTGCACCCCATACTATGGCAACAAGTCCGAACACTTTTACAGTATAGTTCGGCCCCCGAATTTAGCATTATATGCATTGGCTCCGAATCATGTCTTTGGTAAATAGTTGGGTTGCGCGGCTCCTGTGCTTACATAAAAGATAAGAATTGAAACATAAAAGATAAGAATTCATAATCAGAATTGAAACATAAACAGAGCATGATGATTTCAATGATGCTCACATAAAAGATAAGAATTGAAATATAAACAGAGCATCAATATGACTAGCACATTTAAGTCTAACCCACTTCTATGCATAGGGATTTTGTGAGCAAACAACTTGTGGGAACAAGAATCAACTTGCATAGGAAAGCAAAACAAGCATAACTTCAAGATTTTAAGCACATAGAGAGGAAACTTGATATTATTGCAATTCCTACGAGCATATATTCCTCCCTCATAATAATTTTTAGTAGCATCATGAATGAATTCAACAATATAACCATCACATAAAGCATTCTTTTCATGATCTACAAGTATGCAAAGTTGACACTCTTCCAAAATAGTGGGATTAACATTAACTAAAGTCATGACCTCTCCAAATCCACATTCATAATTATCACAATAAGATTCAACACCCTCCAAAATAGTGGGATTATTACTTCCTAAAGTTGACACTCTTCCAAACCCACTTTCATCAATATAATCATCATAAATAGGAGGCATGCTATCATCAAAATAAGTTTGCTCATCAAAACTTGGGGGACAAAAAATATCATCTTCATCAAACATAGCATCCCCAAGCTTGTGGCTTTGCATATCATTAGCATCACGGATATTCAAAGAATTCATACTAGTAACATTGCAATCATGCTCATCATTCAAAGATTTAGTGCCAAACATTGTAATGCATTCTTCTTCTAACACTTTGGCACAATTATCGAAATCCTTATTTTCATGAAAGAAATTAAAAAGATGAAGCATATGAGGTACCCTTAATTCCATTTTTTGTAATTTTATTTTATATACTAAACGAGTGATAAAATAATAAACAAGAAGATTCAATTGCAAGATCTAAAGATATACCTTCAGGCGCTAACCTCCCCGGCAATGGCGCCAGAAAAGAGCTTGATGTCTGCTACACAACCTTCTTCTTGTAGACGTTGTTGGGCCTCCAAGTGCAGAGGTTTGTAGGACAGTAGCAAACTGTTCCCTGGGATTGGCTTTGGGCCTTTCCTCCGCAGCTTAGGTGGAAGGCGAAGAAGGCCCCCTTCCGGGGGGCCTGAGCCCCGAGCCGGATGATGATAAATTCTCATGTCCAGTTCCTTTGGGGGATGGATCCTAAAGAGTTCACCTATCCCAATAACAAAGAAACCCTCAAGTGGATGACCTAAGGTTTATCAATCCGTGGGAGGCGTAGGATGAAGATGGTCTCTCTCAAACAACCCTACAACCAAATAACAAAGAGTCTGTTGTGTCCCCAACACACCCAATACAATGGTAAATTGTATAGGTGCACTAGTTCGGTGAAGAGATGGTGATACAAGTGCAATATGGATGGTAGATAAAGGTTTTTGTAATCCGAAAATATAAAACAACAAGGTAACTAATGATAAAAGTGAGCACAAACGGTATTGCAATGCGTTGAAACAAGGCCTAGGGTTCATACTTTCACTAGTGCAAGTTCTCTCAACAATAACATAATTGGATCATATAAGTATCCCTCAACATGCAACAAAGAGTCACTCCAAAGTCACTAATAGCGGAGAACAAACGAAGAGATTGTTGTAGGGTACGAAACCACCTCAAAGTTATTCTTTCCGATCAATCTCTTGGGCTATTCCTATAAGTATCACAAACAGCCCTAGAGTTCGTAGTAAAATAACACCTTAAGACACAAATCAACCTATACCCTATTGTCACCTAGATACTCCAATGTCACCTCAAGTATCCGCGGGTATGATTATATGATATGCATCACACAATCTCATATTTATCTATTCAACCAACACAAAGTACTTCAAAGAGTGCCCCAAAGTTTCTACCAGAGAGTCAAGACGAAAACGTGTGCCAACCCCTATGCATAAGTTCACAATGTTACGGAACTCGCAAGTTGATCACCAAAACATACATCAAGTGGATCACATGATATCCCATTGTCACCACAGATAAGCACATGCAAGACATACATCAAGTGTTCTCAAATCCTTAAAGACTCAATCCGATAAGATAACTTCAAAGGGAAAACTCAATTCATCACAAGAGAGTAGAGGGGGAGAAACATCATAAGATCCAAATATAATAGCAAAGCTCGCGATACATCATGATCGTGTCGACTCAAGAGCACAAGAGAGAGATATCAAACACATAGTTACTGGTACATACCCTCAGCCCCGAGGGTGAACTACTCCTCCTCGTCATGGAGAGCGCCGGGATGATGAAGATGGCCACCGGAGAGGGATTCCCCCCCTCCGGCAGGGTGCCAGAACGTGTCTAGATTGGTTTTCGGTGGCTACGGAGGCTTCTGGCGGCGAACTCCCGGTCTATTGTGTTCCCCGATGTTTTTAGGGTATATTGATATACATAGGCGAAAGAAGTCGGTTAGGGGAGCCACGAGGGGCCCACGAGGGTGGGGGCGTGCCTCCCTGCCTCATGGCTTCCTCGAAGCTTCCCTGCGTCTACTCCAAGTCTCCTGGATTGCTTCCATTCCAAAAATAAGTCTCCCGAAGGTTTCATTCCGTTTGGACTTCATTTGATATTCCTTTTCTTCGAAACACTGAAATATGCAAGAAAACAACAATTTGGGCTGGGCCTCCGGTTAATAGGTTAGTCCCAAAAATAATATAAAAGTGTTTAGTAAAGCCCATAAACATCCAAAACAGATAATCTAATAGCATGAGTACTTCATAAATTATAGATACGTTGGAGATGTATCAATCCACGCACCTTCTATGCAGACGGATCACTTGATGGCATCAAGCCGAGGGCAGGTATTGACTAGCCACTTCACGAGCCCGAAGTAGCTGCTGGGTACGGCTTCGGCAGGCCGTAGCCAGATTATCAAATCCTTCATGGCTAGTTCGGCCACCCTATGCAGCTCGACCAGCTGTTTAAGCTGACCGCTAAAGGGCATCGGATGTTCAAGCGCAATGTATTGCGACCAGAACGGCTTCTCCATTGAGCTCCCCTCTTCAGCTCACAAGAATTCCGCAGCGTTAGAAATACTGCACGGCAGATCCGCAAACGCCCCTTGAGAGCTCCAAATCCGGGTCAGTAAGAGATACCTCTTCTTCACATACTTGCTTTGCATAATGAAAGCCTTTCCCGCCATGATTTTCTTGGCCTCTTGGATTTCCTGGAGGGAGCCTTAGGCTTCGATCCGGTCCTCTTGTGCACTTTGGCGGGCCTTTGCGAGTTCGGACTCTTGGTCTGCATTCTGGCGCTCCAAGGACTCGCATTTCTTCACGGCGTCCTGGAGCTCCTGCTGGACCTCACCAACCATAGCCTCAAGCCTTTCACGGGCGGCTTGTTCCTTTGCTGCTCTCTCCTCTGCCTCGTCCAACGCCTTCTTGAGGGCCTCCACCATGGTCGCCTCCCCTAATAAATATCATAGCACTGTGGTAAGCAAAAAAATATTCACCCTTTCCGGACATGCACAAGGTCATTGCATACCTTGGGTGTCCTCCAGCTGCTTTTTTGCACGGTTGAGCTCTTCCTCGGTCCGCCCCGGCCTCTTGCTTCAGTCCAGAGACTTCCGCAGCATGAGAAGTCACTGCTAGCAACGGCGCCTGCTTATTCACAAAGACATATATGGTTTTTGTCTTGCGAAAAACTATTTGATCCTCTGTTCGGCTCTTCTTTCTGAACACCAGACAGAGTCTCAGGGGCTACTGTCTATACTGTAACTTTCTTTTCACATAAATGCAGTGCTTACTTGAAAGCCTGTTAGAAGGCTTGCGCAGGCTTCGGTCAGTCCGCTCTTCGCAGACTGAATCTTCTCAATCACTGCACCCATGAGGGTATGGTGTTCCTCGACAATGGAAGCACTTCGCAGCGCTTCCGGTAGAGTATCCGGTGCCTCTGGTTGGACAGAGGTCACCGTTGGAATAGGCATATCTCCTTCTTTCGAAGGAGGCTGCTTGCCAGATTCCGGGGCCGTATTCGGCTAGGGGCCGAATTGGATATGGCCCCCGTCAGTAGTCTCCATGGGGGTTCACTCTCCCATGTGTTCGGCGGCGGAGATATCATCCTATGGCATCGCCCTGACGGCCTCCTGCGTCCCTCCCTGGCCTGGGGTCCTTCGGGACAGTACCTCGGTATCATCCATGTCCCCGGGAGAGGAGGCCTCTGATGATACACAAGTGTAGGGGATCTATCATAGTCCTTTCGATAAGTAAGAGTGTCGAACCCAACGAGGAGCAGAAGGAAATGATAAGCAGTTTTCAGTAAGGTATTCTCTGCAAGCACTGAAATTATCGGTAATAGATAGTTTTGTGATAAGGTAATTTTTAATGGGTAACAAGTAATAACAGTAAATAAGGTGCAGCAAGATGGCCCAATCCTTTTTGTAGTAAAGGACAAGCCTGGAAAAACTCTTATATAAAGGAAAGCGCTCCCGAGGACACATGGGAATTATCGTCAAGCTAGTTTTCATCACGTTCATATGATTCGTGTTCGATACTTTGATAATTTGATATGTGGGTGGACCGGAGCTTGGGTACTTCCCTTCCTTGGACAAGCATCCCGCTTATGATTAAACCCTAATGCAAGCATCCGCAACTACAACAGAAGTATTAAGGTAAACCTAACCATAGCATGAAACATATGGATCCAAATCAGCCACTTACGAAGCAACACATAAACTAGGGTTTAAGCTTCTGTCACTCTAGCAACCCATCATCTACTTATTACTTCCCAATGCCCTCCTCTAGGCCCAAACAATGGTGAAGTGTCATGTAGTTGACGTTCACATGACACCACTAGAGGAAAGACAACATACATCTCATCAAAATATTGAATGAATACCAAATTCATATGACTACTTATAGCAAGACTTCTCCCATGTCCTCAGGAACAAACATAACTACTCAAAAATCATATTCATGTTCATAATCAGAGGGGTATTAATATGCATAAAGGATATGAACATATGATCTTCCATCGAATAAACCAACTAGCATCAACTACAAAGAGTAATCAATACTACTAGCAATCTACAAGTACCAATCTGAGGCTTTGGGATGAAGACTGGATACAAGAGCTGAACTAGGGTTTGAGATGAGATGGTGCTGGTGAAGATGTTGATGGAGATTGACCCCCTCCTGATGAGAGGATCGATGTTGATGACGATGGCGATGATTTCCCCCTCCCAGAGGGAAGTTTCCCCTGCAGAACAGCTCCGCCGGAGCCCTAGATTGGTTCCTCCAAGGTTCCGCCTCGTGGCGGTGGAGTTTCGTCACATGAGCTAGCTTATGATTTTTTCCTGGACGAAGGACCTCATATAGCAGAAGATGGGCATCAGAGGGCTGCCAGGGGCCCACGAGGTAGGGGGCACGCCCAGGGGGGTAGGGCGCGCCCCCACCCTCATGGCTAGTGGGTGGCCCCCCTCTAGTACTTCTTTCGCCCAATATGTTTTATATATTCTGAAACTTGCTCCCGTGAAGTTTCAGGATTTTTGGAGTTGTGCAGAATAGGTCTCTAATATTTACTCCTTTTCTAGCCCAGAATTCCAGCTGCCGGCATTCTCCCTCTTCATGTAAACCTTGTAAAATAAGAGAGAATGGGCATAAGTATTGTGACATAATGTGTAATAACAGCCCATATTGCAATAAATACCGATATAAAAGCATGATGCAAAATGGACGTATCAACTCCCCCAAGCATAGACCTCGCTTGTCCTCAAGCGAAAGCCGATATCGATATATATGTCCACATGTTTAGAGACAGAGGTGTCGATAAAAATAAAATACGGACATGAGGGCATCATGATCACTCTTATAACAACAACGTATATAAATATTGTCATATGATTACTTATGCTAAAGTAACAATTCATTCACAATTTCAAGTTTGAATCATAAACTTCATTGAGAACCAACAAACTATAATCTCAGTCATTGAAGCAATTGCAATTTATCATAACATCAGGAAGAGTCAATATAAGAGCTTTTCAGCAAGTGCACATACTCAACTATCATTTAGTCTTTCACAATTGCTAACACTCACGCGATATTTATGGTTATGAAGTTTTAATCGGACACAGAGAAAGATAGGGGCTTATAGTTTTGCCTCCCAACCTTTTACCTCAAGGGTAATGTCAACAATAATAGTTCATGAAAACTCACATCCAATTAGCTATATATATCAGGATCTTTCCAACACATTGTGCTTGCCAAAGGATAAAATGTAAAAAGGAAAGGTGAAGATCACCATGACTCTTGCATGAAGTATAAGACAAGAATAAATGTTAGGCCCTTCACAGAGGGAAGCAGAGGTTGTCATGTGCTTTTATGGTTGGATGCACAAAATCTTAATGCGAAAGAACGTCACTTTATATTGCCACTTGTGATATGGACCTTTATTATGCAGTCCGTCGCTTTTATTTCTTCCACATCACAAGATCGTATAAAGCTTATTTCTCCACACTAATAAATCATACATATTTAGAGAGCAATTTTTATTGCTTGCAACAATGACAACTTACTTGAAGGATCTTACTCAATCCATAGGTAGATATGGTGGACTCTCATGGAAAAACTAGGTCTAAGGATATTTGAAAGCACAAGTAGTATCTCTACTTGGTGCAAAGGATTTTGCTAGCATGAGAGGGAAAGGAAAGCTCAACATGTTGGATGATCCATGACAATATAATTTATTTCAGATGTAAGAAAACACAACCCATTACGCTGTCTTCCTTGTCCAACATCAACTCTTTAGCATGTCATATTTTAATGAGTGCTTACAATCATAAAAGATGTCCAATATAGTATATTTATATGTGAAAACCTCTCTTTCTTTATTACCTCCTATTAATTGCAATGATGACCAAAACTATGTTTGTCAACTCTCAACAACTTCTATTCATCATACTCTTTATATGTGAAGTCATTACTCTCCATAGGATCCATATGATCTCTTCATTTCTTTTTATTCTCTCTCTTTTATTTTATTACCTCAAGATCATAGCAAGATAATCAAGCCATTGACTCAACACTAATCTTTATTATATATAGCTCACAGACTCGATTACATAGAAGGATCATAAAGCAAAACTCAAAACTAGATCATACTAAAACTTATTCTACTAGATCAAGATATTACCAAAAGGATCGAACTAAGAAAAATGGTAAAGATAAAAGTGTGATGGTGATATGATGACGGGGCACTCCCCCAAGCTTGGCAGTTTCCAAGGGGAATGCCCATACCCATGTGTTTATGTCTCCTTCCTCAAAGATGGTGATGATGGAGTTGTTTATGATGTGGGCTTGTCGTCCATCTTCCAAGGCATAGGCTCACCATCATAGAAGGATGATCGAGTCTCTGGGATCCTCAAATCTGCAGCCAAACTCATCCTCTTGAATCTATATTCATACTCACAGTTTTGGTTTTGCAGGTCATAGATCTGGGCTTGGAGGCGCTCAATTTTCTCGTGAAGTCTGAAGATGGCCTCCCCAATGTTCTTGTCATCCAGCTTGTGGTTGTTGGTGAACTCCGTGATCATTATATGATTGGAGTCGAGTCCACGTTCCACCATCTCCTGGCACTTGAAAACTTGTTGCTCCATTGCCTCGAGCCTTGGCTCCACGCTTCCGGTCCTCCTTGGTCCCTCAACATCGCGGATGTGCAGCAACCCCTCATGCATCTCAATGGTTTGAGGGTGTTGCAGCACCTCTGCGAGGTAGGGGTTGATTACCTTCTCGAAGAACTTGTCCTTGGGGGCACTTGAAGATGCCATGGCGATCTAGATCTATCAGAAAAATAGCTTGAAACAAAGACAGAAGATATTTGCGTGATACAGTGGTCAAAACCTCCGGGAGATTATATAATGAATTTTTACCGACCAAAAGAAGTATCGTGCAAGAAAACGGAGTCCGGAGAGCACACGAGGTGCCCACGAGGCAGGGGGCGCGCCCAGGGGGGTAGGGCGCGCCCTCCACCCTCGTGGACGCCTCGTGTCCTTCCCGGACTGCTTCTTATTTTCCTTTTTTAATATTCTAAAACGGAGAAAAATTGCTATTAGAACTTTTTTGGAGTCGGTTTACTTGCCGTACCTCATACCTCTTCCTTTTCGGAGTCTGGAACGTTCCAGAAAGTGTCCCTTATGTATTCCTCCGGGGTTACGGTTTCAATAACATTACTTTCAACATTTATGGGATTACCTGAGATATAATGTTTGATTCTTTGACCATTCACCACCCTCGGATTTGTGCCTTCGAAGTTGTTGAGTTTTATGGCACCGGAACGACAGACCTCCTCGATGATGTAAGGGCCTTCCCATTTAGAGAGAAGTTTTCCTGCAAAAAATCTTAAACGAGAATTGTATAATAATACATAATCACCTATATTAAACTCATGTTTTTGTATCCTTTTGTCATGCCATCTTTTAACCTTTTCTTTAAACAGTTTGTCTTTCTCATAAGCCCGGGTTCTCCATTCATCAAGTGAGCTAATGTCAAAAAGCCTCTTCTCACTGGCAAGTTTGAAATCATAATTGAGCTCTTTAATGGCCCAATATGCCTTATGTTCTAGTTCGAGAGGTAAGTGACATGCTTTACCATAAACCATCTTATACAGAGACATACCCATAGGATTTTTAGATGCCGTTCTATAAGCCCATAATGCATCATCAAGTTTCTTGGACCAATTCTTTCTAGATCTATTAACAGTCTTTTGCAAAATTAATTTAAGCTCTCTATTGCTCAATTCTACTTGACCACTAGACTGTGGGTGATAAGGAGATGCAATTCTATGATTAACATCATACTTAGCAAGCATTTTACAAAAAAGCACCATGAATAAAATGTGAACCACCATCAATCATTAAGTATATAGGGACTCCAAACGTTGCAAAAATAACTTCTTTAAGCATCTTAATAGAGGTGTTATGATCAACACTACTAGTTGGAATAGCTTCTACCCACTTAGTAATGTAATCCATAGCAACAAGAATATGTGTATACCCATTAGAGGAAGGAAACGGTCCCATATAATCAGAGACCCAGACATCAAATGGTTCAATAACAAGTGAATAATTCATAGGCATTTCTTGACGTCTACTAATATTACCAATTCTTTGACATTCATCACAAGACAAGACAAACTTACGGGCATCTTCGAAGAGAGTAGGCCAATAAAAACCGGATTACAATACCTTATGTGCAGTTCTATCTCTAGCATGGTGTCCTCCATAAAAATTGTCTTGGTCATGAACCTGCAGCAGCGATAAGAAACGGGGTGCCTAGTCCTGGCGCTAGCATTCTATCCTCCGAACTCCGTCGATGCGGCTGATGACGGGCTCGATAC
Organism: Triticum aestivum; assembly: GCF_018294505.1. Lineage (NCBI taxonomy): Eukaryota > Viridiplantae > Streptophyta > Magnoliopsida > Poales > Poaceae > Triticum > Triticum aestivum. The sequence continues at coordinate 147,232,328 of NC_057794.1, read as the reverse complement.
GCTCCTCGAGCGAAGCGAGGTCCATGCCCTCCGGCAAGCTATCCAGCGCAGCTTCGAAGTCGAGGTCAGGGTTCCAGTACGCCACCTTGGTGAGGACCTTGGGCATGGCACCCCGGCAAAGCCTCCGGGCCTCCTCGGCCAGGGAGGCCGCCCTGTTGGAGCGGAACCGCTCCAGGGCCCCGAGAACACCCTCGAAGAACAGAGTCAGCCTGGCATTAGGACTCACGTTCGGCTCCGGGACGTACCTCCCGTTTGGCATCCCCATGGTAGCCAACTGCATGGTGATCCTGCCGGCGACATCGGCGAGGCGGCTGATCCAGAGTTTCTCTCCTGCCACGAAATCCGTGTGGCTGACGTCGTCGTTCTTTCGCAGCTACCTCTCCTCCTCCAGATTCTTGGTTAGGGTCTCCTCCCGGGCCCTGACCTTCGAGAGCGTCCCCTCAAGACCCTCTAGCTTCAGCTTCAGGTTCTTGATGGACTCGTTGGCCGTGGAGAGTAGCTCGACCTTGTCGAGGACTGCGACATGCGTGTCAGCCAAGGCGCCCTTGGCCGCATCCCTCTCCCACGTCAGCTCCTGGATCTGCTTCTTCAGCCTGTCCCGCTCCACCTCTAGCTCGTTCACCTTGCCGGCATGGACCTGGGCCTGAGCATTGAGGGCCTCCTCTCGCCTCTGCTCCAGTTCCTAGGTCTTCTGCACGACAAGCTCCTTGCCCTCCGTGTCCTTGCCACGGAGTGTCGCGGTGAGTTTCTCCTCGCGGGCGGTGAGGTCCTCCTCCTGGGAGTTCAGCTCGGCCTGGTGCTGACGCCGAGCAGCCTCCTCCTTGGCAGCCTGTTGACTCGCGGCCTCCTGGGCCTTCTCGATATCGGCCTGCTTCATGACAAGCTCCAGCTTGCACTTGGCTAGCAGGTCCTGGGCGGTCTTCAGTTCCTCACAGGCCTGGTGGAACCAAGCCTGCGTCTCGGCGACACGCCCCTCGAGATCCGCCTCTGCCTTGTCAACCGCTGCCATCCTGAACTTGGCCTTGTCCAGGCGGGCACGGTGAAGCGCCTAAAGCTTGTGGAAGTTGGCGCTCATGCTCTGGAGAAGCCGCTCTTCCTGGGAACCGCCGCCACCGATGCTCGATTTGTCAACGACCTCGAGCCCGGCGGAGGCAAGCACCTCATCGTCGAACACCTCCCCCTCGGCAGGCGCCCTGGTGCTCGCCGTCCATGGGAGGTGGATGAACAGGTCGTGGCTCACCTTCAGATACTTGCCCGAGCCAGAGGCGGCGGAGGAGGAAGGATGGTCTTCGACCACCTCCTCCTCGGCGGTGGCCTCGCCGGTCTCCCCGGCAGGCCCCTCGGCGGCGTCCTCAGCAACATCCTTGGCGGCCTCCTCAGCGGCGATCTCGTCGTCCTCGGCCACGGCATCCCTGGCAACCTCGTCGATGACAGTGTCCACGTGCTCCCGGTCCGCCGGGGAAGGATCTGGGCACCGAGAAGGGGAATGAGGCGAAGTCAAGATCAAAATTCGAAAGAAGAAAAGCGAGCAGGAACAGGAGGCAAACAACTCACCCGTGCCAAGCTGGGACGAAGTGGCCCCTCCCCACCAACATCTGGTGCCGGGATGGAGCCGCCGGCACCCGGGTTCGCCTCCTCCTCCTCCTCCTCCATGCGCATGGGCTTGGTGTTTGGCGCCCTTGCCGGGGCGCCCCTCGGGGCTACGTGGTTGATAGGGGCAGCGTGTTGGGGGTGGCCCTTAGTGGCTCCTCCTACTGCCGTCCTCCTCCTGCAATCACGGTAAGGTCAGCACCAATAAATCGTGTCCCAGCACACGTCAATGGGGAGCGAGTGATGAACGCATGCCGGGGGATACGCCGGGGGCTGCTATCTGGGCTGCTCTCCACCACCAGCGGCGTACTCGAGGTGCCCACCAGGGGCTGGCCGCCCGTTGAGGCCCTGGCCCTCTTCGCCACCCTCTGGGCCAGCATCTCCATATCCTTGTGAAGATGAAGTCAAGTCAAGAAAAGCAGCACGGTCTGAGGGGACGGAGATGACAAAAGACCAGATACTTACTCATTCTCTGCCTACTCTTCCGCTGCCTTCCTCTTCCTCCTCCGGCTAAGGGACCCGAGGTCGAAGATGACCTTCGTGTCGTCGTCTGCGGGAGGAGGGGAAGCAAGTGGAGTCCGAGGACACTTGGACAAAGAAGAGGCAGTCGCTTTCTTCTTTGCCACCGTAGCCTTCACCGCCGTCCCCGCCCCCGTGGCCCTCGTCTGGCGCATGGACGCCTCCTGAGGTTGTTGCAGTTGTGCGGCCCTGCCGGGCCGGACCAGCTCACCAGAGCTAGCCCACCGCAGGACATGCCCTCTCCCCGTGGCTGGGGGCTCGACAGCCTCGACCTCCTCCCCGGACGACTCATCAACCTCATCTTCAATGAGAGGGGCCCCAGTGCTGGTGCTACTGGCCTCCCCAGCAGTTTCCGCCCACTGGGCGAGCTCCTTCTCCTTCATGGCTGCTGTCGATGTCAAAACCGGCGGATCTCGGGTAGGGGGTCCCGAACTATGCGTCTAAGGACGATGGTAACAGGAGACAGGGGACACGATGTTTACCCAGGTTCGGACCCTCTCTATGGAGGTAATACCCTACGTCCTGCTTGATTGATATTGATGAATACGAGTATTACAAGAGTTGATCTACCTTGAGATCATAATGGCTAAACCCTAGAGGTCTAGTTGGTATGGCTATGATGATGAATTATTCCCTATCCGGACTAAGTCCTCCGGTTTATATAGACACCGGGAGGATCTAGGGTTACATAAGGTCGGTTACAAAGAATGGAATCTACATATTGGACACCCAAGCTTGCCTTCCACGCCAAGGGGAGTCCCATTCGAACACGGGTGCAGTCTTCGGTCTTCGTATCTTCACAGCCCATCAGTCCGGCCCATGGCTAACAGGTCGGACGCCTGAGGACCCCTTAGTCCAGGACTCCCTTAGTAGCCCCCGGACCAGTCTTTAATGACGAGGTGTTCGGCACATAGATTATCTTCGGCATTGCAAGGCGGGTTCCTCCATCGATGACTTCTGAGTAGTGTGTTTGGCTTTCCATTTAATGTTGTACTCCTCGGCTTCTGTGCAACAACAACTTCAGTTTCCACGTGTCGAGCGAATACCAGAGGTCAGGGTATTTTTGCATATACCACCCGACCGTATCACAAAGGTGCCTATTTAAAGAGAATAGATCTTAGATCCATTCCAAACCCCGCGAAAAATCCTCAGAGCTTGCTAAGAAAAACCACCCCAACATGGCTAGCGCTCCCGGCTCTTCCTCTCATCTGCACGGCTCCAAGAAGGGCGATTGGGAGAGATGTTCCGTATCCCATAGTCAGCTTGCAAAGCTGCAAACACAGGGCTTTCTTCCCCCCGCGGACCTGGTTCCCTTCCGAGCAGGATTTGCCTCCTACAACGGCAAAACTCAGGCAGAGGATTTCCCCAATCCGTCTGTGGGAGAACGAGTGTGCTTCGTCCCCTTCTTATTAAGAGGTGTCGGATTTCCAATCCATCCCTTCCTCCAAGTTCTACTGGAGTATTATGGCCTCCAACTGCAGAGTCTCACTCCCGCCTCTATCCTTCATATTGCGGGTTACGTTGCTCTATGCGAGCTATTCCTGGGCTGTGAGGCCCATTTCGATTTATGGAGAAGACTGTTCTGCCTTGTCCCTCGTAATCAAGGCAGGTCAATTTTTGAAGTGGGAGGCGCCGAAGTGTGGCGCATCGCCGAGACCGGATACCTGTCCGGCACACCGAAGAAAGCTTCCGAAGAGTGGCCTTCCAAATGGTTCTACATCGACAACATCGCTCTACCCGACCCCGTCCGTATGGGCCTTCCCGAGTTTCAAGTGCTCCGCTGATGAAACGCCATAGCTAGCGTCCTTAGAGCCTCGGGGAAGAGGATACTGTAGAGATCAGCCTACTGCTAGGCAAGACTAAGACGTTTGCCCAGTCCGGATTGTCAATAGTCGAGGTAATGGCGACCTCTATGGCGCAGGGGCTCCAGCCACTCCAATACAGAGGGCTGCCCATGTGGCATTATAACAGGGAAGACGACGCCTCATGATATGGCCGGAAGGGCCCGAAGACCCCTGTCACCCTGGCCAAAATACTGGCCGAGCTATATAAAGGGGAGAAAGATGAGTTTACCCGTCTCCAACATCGAGACGGATTTTCCATGTATAATCCTCCTAGATGGGTAAGCTTCAGCTCCATTATTTTACTCCTGTCCCTGAATCATTCTTGACAGGCAGTATATTATCTGCTTATAACAGGAATGGCGAAAGCCTGTCGAGGGGATCCATGACCCTGCCCCTCAACCGGAGAATTGCAGCTTGAGGATTTAATATTCTATCATATGAGCTGTGACGGTACATATGTACCCATCATCGCCGATTACCCCGACCTTCTTCCTGCTTCACATGTAAGTAATCCGGAGATACCTTGTCCAAGAGAGTTTTCTCATTCCTCCTCACCCATCGCACCGTCCCGTGCTCAAAAGGGGAGGCACTCGGCGCGCCATGCTGCCCCGAGGGCATCTCCGAAGAGAACGCCCCCCACACCAGGCAAGCCTTCAAAGAGGAAGGCAAACGAAGATATGGCCGAGCCATCATCAAAGAGGTATGAATTTGCAAATATGCACCTAGGCAGTCACATCCAACTGTGACCTTTTCGTTTATCCTGTATCAGGAAAAAGGTGTGCCAGGCTATATCCGGGGGTCTGGCCGGCCATACTTCCCACGGCCAGGATCCAGACCCTACTGTGAAGATGGGGGCTGATGTGGGGGTGACGCTGGACTGTCCTCTAGCCGAGGATTCGGATGACGTATCCCTCACCAACTCAGAAGTGGAGAGCGCCATGAATCATCAGCGTCGCAGGGCCGTTTTACAAGACCTTGGCTTTTCAGAAGAGGCATGTAACGCCTTCAGCTTGGCTGATGCATATATCCGAGCTGCTCGAGATGGGCTTAACGGAGCCACAAAGCAGCATTTAAAAGATGTACAGGTAAGTTTACTTCGTCTAACTATGATAACCATATGCCAGTAGCCCCCGAGACTTAAAGTAGTTGGGACAACTGATTTGAGGATCGCTGCATGACCAGCTTCTGTCGAAGAAGAACGACGTGCTAGCCCAAGAGCTAGAAAAGTGCCGGACGCAGCTGAACGCAATGACTGCCAAACTGGAAAAATCTAAATCGGCGTCCTTCGGTGATATTTCCCTGCATTGAGAAACAGTTATTGCATAGCGACCGTGTTAACACTGTGGCTTTTATCTCATAACAGGATCATCGGATCAACTGGAGGAAAAAGAGTCGAAAAGACTATAGGCCGCACGCGAGCGGGTTTTGACCCGTGTCAGACAGGAGAAAAACAAACTCCAAGATGCAAACACCCAGCCGGGCGATGAGCTTAAGGATGTGTGGGCCCAGCTGGCAGACTCCATGAAGGAGAACAAAAAACTATGAGGCGACATATTTAGTATGTGGCCGTATTTACCGTAGAACAGTTTGGAAGTAAAAGTAGATAATATAGCTGTGATTGCAGGTATATTAACGGGCCGTCCCGAAGAGGAGGTGTCCGGATTATCAAGTGATCTTCTGCAAGGGCAGTCGCAGTTGCACGAGCAAGCTCGGCAGGCAAGGCGGAGCATAGCCAAGGCCTTATGGCCATCCGACTCCCCTCCAGGGAGTATGGAGAAGCTTGTAGAGCTGTTCAAGGGAGCGCGGCAGCGTATCGGACTGTGGAGGATATCGACTTGCCGAGAGGGTGCGCGAGAAGCCCGGGCCATGGTAAAAACACGATATACCAAGCTGGATCCGAATCACATGGCCTGGGTCGGACCGCTAGGGTCAAATAGGGAAGAAATTCCCGTTAGTTTAGAGCCTATTTGGGACTGTTCTGCTCCTTAAAATTCAGCTCCGCTCTAGAAAACACAAGCCAAATGGGGTAGCTCCACGATATGCCGCTCCGCAAAAAAACTAGAATCTAGGGTACAACTCCCAGTTTTTTATGAAGCTCTTTAGGGGGTGCTCCAAAAAACTCTGGAAGCTGGAGTTAGGTGGAAATTACCCACCACTGCCACCAGTAATTGGATACCCCTTTATTTCTTCCCCCCTCAACCAATCAAATAGATCCTTTCCACAAAATTTCTCATTCTTGAAGCTGGAGCTAGATGGAAACCAAACATTCTCTTTGGTAGTACTACAACTTCTAGATGAAATTGCTCCAATGTGAATTTAGTGGAGCAAAACCGATTTTTGTGAAGCGAAGCTGTCCCAAACAGGCCCTTAGTATATGGCCAAGTAGAGGTGGCTGCTAGATACTCCTAACAGGATTGTAAATTAGACCGCCTGTTGGACGGTATAGAGGAGGAAGTTTTTGAGTCCTAAGTGACTATGTACTTTCCTTCTAGTTGGATAATAAAAACAATTGTCATGGCCAACCTTTTCGCTTCGACCTCTGGACCCGAAGGTGCGGAGTGTTTCCGAATACCCTAACGGTAGAATATACCGGGGCATGCATGGGAACCAGGCGTAGGGGTCATAGTTGCTTGAATAGACAATGTGTATCCGGCTAGTTATGTTATATTACATTATGTAAGAAACATCTTCTAGAGAGAATAGTTCCGTTAAGGGTTCCTTTCCCTAGGTGTGCATGCGTTTAATGTGCATGTACGAACTGTGATTGAAAAAATCACAGAGTAAGTAACTTCTGGGGTTTCACAATGGAATGAATGCGGGAACATCTTTAATTAGCTGACTGGATATTCCCTTAAGAACACTAGATTTCGGCTTCACCCAGTTTGAGGTACACATCTGGATGACCCGGTAGTAACAGTCGCAGAGGTGCTCCCTTTATGCCCTAGCCAAACTAACGGGAACGTAGGGCATAAGCACAGGAGCCAGGCAACCCAGCTTGGCCAAAACTTAAGTCATATCGATGCATATAATGGCGAAGAAAAGGTACATATGGAAAAACGCATATGTGGTGAGCTTGATGCCCAAAGGATAATAGAAAGCTTCTGTACGAGAAGCCCCCAGGTATAATGAACGTACATATATGGAGATGTACGCATCAGGGGAGGACGGTCTAGCCATACTAAAGTCGTAGGGCTAAAGAGCAGAACAAAAAAAGATAAAAAACTAAAAGACAGAGAAAAAATAACGTTAATAACAGGAGGAAGGAGACGAACACAGAGTTCAGCACTAGGCATAAAATCGTCGGAGTCTGGCCGCGTTCCAAGGATTTGGCTCCAGGTGATTGTCTAACGCATCACGCAGGCGGTACGCTCCTCTGGTGAGGACTTCATCAATGATGAAGGGACCCTACCACTTGGGCTTGAGTTTGTCCTTTTTCTTCTCTGGCAGGCGTAGAACGAGTTCACCAACGTTATAAGTCTTGGCCCGTACTTCTCTGCTTTGGTACCTGCGAGCCTGCTGTTGATAAAATGCGGAACGCGCTTTTGCGACGTCACGCTCCTCCTCCAGGGCATCTAAGCTGTCCTGCCGATCAAGCTCGGCTTCTCTCTCTTCGTACATGCACACTCGAGGTGAGTCATGAATAATATCGCAGGGCAACATTGCTTCTGCACCATACACCATGAAGAAAGGTGTATATCTAGTAGTGCAGTTGGGTGTGGTCCGCAGCCCCCAGAGTATGGAGTCAAGTTCCTCCACCTAGTGCTTGTCTGATTCTTTCCAAGACCACACTAGTCTAGGTTTGATGCCGCTCATAATAAGACCATTAGCCCGTTCGACTTGACCGTTTGTCTGCGCGTGATAGACATAGGCGTAATCGAGCTTAATGCCTAGATTAGCGCACAAGGTTTTCACTTCATCAGCTGTGAAATTAGGGCCATTATCGGTGATTATGCTGTGTGGGACACCATAATGGTGTACCACGCCGGATATGAAATCTATTGCCATCCCCGCTTCGGCTTTTTTGACTGGTTTGGCCTCTATCCACTTAGTGAATTTATCCACCATGACCGGCAGATACTTTCTCTTATGGCTTCCTCCTTTAAGGGGTCTGACCATATCGAGTCCCCAGACCACAAAAGACCAAGTGATGGGGATTGTTCGTAAGGCAGTGGGGGCATATGGCTTTGGTTGGCGAAGAGTTGGCATCCGACGCAATGTTGGACAAGGTCCCGTGCATCTGCTCGGGCCGTCGGCCAATAAAACCCTGTATAGAAGGCCTAGCTAACAAGGGGCCGAGCTGCAGCGTGGTGACTGCCGAGTCCGACATGAATCTCGGCCAAGAGCTGCCGCCTCTCTTCCTCGGAGATACATCTTTGAAGAACTCCGGTAATGCTTTTCTTATAGAGCTCTCTGTCATGAACCTTGTAGGCCTTCGAACACCGGACAATGCAGCGGGCCTCATTCTGGTCCTCAGGAAGCTCCTTCCTGTTAAGGTAGGCCAGGAAGGGTTCGGTCCATGGAGCAATGACTTCCATGATGAGATGCGTCGATGGTGTTATTTCGGTGGCTGAGCCTCCGATGATGTCGGTGTTTTCGGAATCTGGGGTTATGTTCGGATCCGGACTAGTGTTGCCGTTTTCCCACTGCCACACCACGGATGGCTTAAAAATCCTTTCCAGAAAGATATTAGGTGGAACGGGGTCTTGCTTAGCGCCAATACGAGCAAGGACGTCTGCCGCCTGATTACTTTCTCGAGCCACATGGTGGAACTCGAGCCCCTCGAACCGGGCCGACATTTTTATGATGGCATTTCGGTAAGCTGCCATCTTTGGATCTTTGGTGTCGAAGTCTCTATTTATTTGAGATATTGCAAGGTTTGAGTCCCCACGCACTTGTAGGCGTTTTATGCCCATGGAGACAGCCATCCGGAGACCATGCAGTCCTCATATTCGGCTGCATTGTTGGAGTCTGTGTATAGTATTTGGATTACGTACTGAACGACAACTCTAGTTGGTGACATTAAGACGACGCCCGCCCCTAGCCCTGCCAGCATTTTGGAGCCATCGAAATACATAACCCAATTGGAATATGCGTCGTACTCTTTAGTGAGTTCGGCCTCTGTCCATTCGGGGACGAAGTCAGCCAATACTTGGGATTTAATAGCTCGACGTGGTTTGTATGTAATATCAAATGGAAGGAGCTCAATGGCCCATTTGGCAATCCGGCCTCTGGCATCACGGTTGTTTATAATGTCGTTGAGTGGTACTTCGGAAGCCACCATGATTGAACACTCCTGGAAGTAGTGACGGAGCTTTCGGGATGCCATGAAGACCGCATATGCTATCTTTTGATAATGGGGGTACCGGGATTTGCATGGTATAAGGACAGTGGATACGTAGTATACTGGCTTCTGGAGCGGGAATTTGTGTCCGTCCTGTTCTCGTTCGACGACGAGCATGGTGCTCACCACCTGATGTGTTGCCTTTTCTCCCAATCTAGAGATAAAGCGGCTTAGAGCCACCACACAACCGTGAGCTTTTGGACTTGTTTAAGGTCTGTTGGCATAGCCAATTGTGACAGAGCTCAGATTTTGGCTGGATTTGCTTCAATTCCTCTGTTGGAAATGATGAAGTCCAGCAGTTTTCCGACAGGGACACCGAAAACGCACTTTTCAGGATTGAGCTTAATGTCATACGCGCGGAGGTTATCGAATGTGAGACGTACATCATCTATTAATGTTTTGACATGCCTAGTTTTTATGACGATGTCATCCACATAACCTTCAACTGTCTTGCCAATCTGTTTCTCCAGGCATGTTTGAATCATGCGTTGGTATGTGGCACCGACATTCTTGCGCTCGAAGGGCATGGTGTTGAAGCAGAATGGCCCATATGGGATGATGAATGCTATTGCAGCTTGATCAAACTCCTTCATTTTGATTTGATGGTTCCGGAATATGCATCAAGGAAACACAATGACTCGTGTCCTGCGGTAGCATCAATGATCTGATCAATGCGGGGGAGGGGAAGGGATCCTTAGGGCAAGCCTTATTGAGGTCTTTAAAATCGACGCACAACCGCCAGGATTTGTCCTTCTTTGGTACCATCACCAGGTTTGCCAGTCCGGATATTTTATTTCTCTAATGAATCCGGGCTCAATTAGCTTGGCTAGCTCCCCCCCATAGCTTGACGTTTGGATTCGGAAAAGCGCCACATTGTTTGCTTGACCGGTTTATATTCCTTTAATATATTGAGGCTGTGTTCGGCCAACTCGCGTGGGATTCCTGGCATATCAGAAGGGTGCCAGGCGAATATATCCTAATTCTCGCACAGGAACTCTCATAGCGCGGCGTCGACCGTTGGGTCTAATTGTGCTCCAATCGATGCTGCCTTCTTGGGGTCCGTTGGATGCACTTGGAATTTGACTATTTCTTCTGCTGGTTTGAAGGAGGTGGATTTGGGTCGTTTGTCTAGGACCACATCATCCCTGTCCACGGTGGAGCGCAGCACGGATAATTCCTCGGCCGCGAGGGCTTCAGATAATACCTCAAGGGCCAAGGATGCAGTTTTATTCTCAGCGCGGAGTGCTATGTCTAGATCACTAGCTAGAGTGATTATACCGTTGGGCCCAGGTACCTTAAGCTTCATGTATCCATAATGGGGTTACGCTTGGAAGCGCGTGAATTCATCTCGCCCTAAGAGGGCGTGATACCCGATGTTGAAAGGGGCCACTTGGAAGGTTATTTCTTCGGACTGATAATTCTCCGGTGTGCCGAATACCATGTCGAATGTTATTTTTCCCGCACACCACGCCTCCCGACTGGCAATAATTCCTTGGAAGGTCGTGCTGCTTTGCTCAATGCGGCTCCTATCTATTTCCATTTTGTGGAGTGTATCTTCGTAGATCAGGTCTAGTCCGCTACCGCCGTCCATGAGGACCGTGGTGAGCCGAAACCGTCCACGATTGGACTGAGGACCAAGGTGGCTGGTGCTCGGACTGTCCTGTATTTTGGTTCGTCGCCGGCATTAAAAGTTATATCCGTGTCGTTCCAAGGGTTTATCGCTGCTATTTGAAAGACTCCGGAGAGTCCGCGTAGTGCTCTTTTGCGCCTATTGTTTGAGGCGAATGTCTCGAAGACTGTCAATACTTTGTGGCCGTTGTCCTCTGGGGGTGTTGTTCTGGGTTATTCTTGGTGAGGATATCCTCGCCGCTCTTGGCCACTTGCCGGAGTATCCAACATGCTCTAAGGCTATGTGCTGGTATGTTATCCGGTGTTGCGTGTATTTTGCATGGCCCATCGAGCCATCCTTCCAGAACGGTTCCGCGCCCCATACTGGACTTGTATTTCATTACTATTTAATCAGGCGTGTTGCTAGGGTGCGCCCTTTTTGCCTGAATAAGGGGTTGAGTGGGGACCAATGATTCCTAACGAGCTGCTTGAGTTTTCCAGGCGCTTTCCATTGCACTGTACTTCTGTACGATAGTTGCCAAGTCAGCGAAGTGTAGGATGCGATGGCGGTTGATGGCGTTGAGGATTCCTTCGTCCCTGCAATTGTTGCGGAACATTGAGATCGCTTCATCGTCGCGGCAATCTTTAATCTTGTTTTTGACAAGAAGGAATCTGGCCCAGAAGTGGTGGACCGTTTCCTGAAACTGCTGTTTTATGCTCATGAGAGCGCTTGTACTCGGGTGGGTGGGTGGATTTAAATCTAAACCCTACCCCAGTTTTGCATCCGGAGTCTGATGGTCTTTCGAACTTAGAAGATCGGGCTCCGGGATGTCCACTAATTTCTTAGGCCCGTCGTCCGATTCTATGTTCGGAGGGCAGGATGCTTCACCTCGCGGGTAGGTGTCCGGCTCTTCGAGACTGGAGATCCAGACATAGTCCGTCCTTAATATGGAGGAAGAGTTGTCGACTCGCTCCTCGACTACCGCTATCTGGTGGGTGATCGACGGAGATTTGATTTCTCTCTGATCGGGTTTAAGCCCAATCCGATCGTAGTCTGTAGGGACCCCTGGGGCGGTGATGCGATCTAGGAGCTCGTTTAAGGATGAGAGCTCTGCCGGATCCATCTGCTTGGAGTGTTCGGAGTCGATATAAAGGGGGTTTTCGATGACCCAAGATGTTATCATCGGCTTAATGACCGAACGGACGGTCATGGTAAAGCCACCCAGCCGGAGGCTTTGGCCTGGAGGCAGCGTTCCTCCAGTTGCGATATTATCCTTGAGAACAAGGCAAGACAACGATCTTGTTGTCGATGGCATAGTGGAACTCTCAATGAAAGCACCAATGTCTGTGTCAAAACCGGCGAATCTTGGGTAGGGGGTCCCGAACTGTGCGTCTAAGGTCGATGGTAACAGGAGATAGGGGACATGATGTTTACCCAAGTTCGGGCCCTCTCTATGGAGGTAATACCCTACGTCCTGCTTGACCGATATTGATGAATACAAGTATTACAAGAGTTGATCTACCTTGAGATCGTAATGGCTAAACCCTAGAGGTATAGTTGGTATGGCTATGATCATGAATTATTCCCTATCTGGACTAAGTCCTCCGGTTTATATAGACACCGGGAGGATCTAGGGTTACATAAGGTCGGTTACAAAGAAAAGAATCTACATATTGGACGCCAAGCTTGCCTTCCACGCCATGGAGAGTCCCATCCGGACACGGGTGTAGTCTTCGGTCTTCGAATCTTCACAGCCCATCAGTCCGGCCCATGGCTAACAGGCCGGACGCTGGAGGACCACTTAGTCCAGGACTCCCTCAGCCGCCGCGGCCTCGTCCTCCATGCCGCCAGCGCTGCTACCCTCCCCGGCGAGCTCCGCCTCCACCGCCCTGGCGGCGATATAGTCCAGCTCCTCTTGGGTGGTGTCCTGGATGAGCAGCAGCTCTTCGCGGACGTACTTCTCCGACAGGGTGTCTAAGAACATCTGCACCTAGTCCGCCTCTGGCTCGACCTAATTCGGGTCAAGGTCGTGCGCATTACAGTCCGACATCATGGCGATGATGTTGGTTTGGTGGGAGTTGTTGCTCTGCGGGACCACCCCCACCGGCAACCCGAACAGGGGCCCCTTGGCGACCTTGCTAGCCTTCGCAAACTTGCTGGTCCTTGCGGCCCTGCCATCGCGGTTCACGTCAAGCTGAAAGAGCCGCTGGTAGAAGTGGGCATGCCCCATCACCATGAAGTTGTGTTTCAGGCCGGGACGGAGCGCATGATGCCAGCCGCATTCTTGAAGAGCCATGCCAGCCTCCCCTTGTTGTGTAGTGGAGCGATGCGGCGGCGGATGTAATCCGCCACAATCATCTCCAGGGTAAGCTTGACAACAGTGAGGCGATGGATTCTGGTGATGGCGACCGTGAGCTTCCCATCCTGGGCATCGACATCGCCCTAGTCGTCTTTGCGAACCGGCGGCACCTGGCAGAATTCCTATGGGTCCTCCTCCGCAATCCAGCACCACCGGCTTCGCCACTCCTCCCACCTCTCCTTCTGAGCACCCTATGGATACGTCCCCTTCTCCAGGGTCCTTGGGATCTAGGCGACACAACCGGAAATGGCGCCTCCCCTTTGGATCCGAGGATAGAAGTAGTGGCGGAAAAGCGCCGTGTTGGGTTGCACTCCGGCGAAACCCTCGCAGAGATGGGCGAAAAGGGCCATGCACGCCACGACATTTGGAGTGAAATCCATAAGCTGGAAGCCATAGGTGTGCATGACATCATTGAATAAATCAGAGAAAGGGGGGCAGAGGCCGCAGGAAAAGTACTCGACGAAGAATGGGTACCGATTCGGGGCGGCCTTGGCGCAATCAGCGGGGATGATGCGCGTGGCCGGGTGCCCCGTCGTCTCACCCCCCGTCTTGCACCTCCACAGGGGCTTGAAGTTGTCCCAGAGGTGGACCGCGTCAACCGTCGAGGGAAAGTAGGCGAGCTGCGTCTGCCGCTCCGCCGACTCACTCTCCGACGGCTCCGTCCCCCCGGCGTCCTTCGCCACTCCTTTGCATTTGCTGGTTTTGGGTGCCATGGCAGCTGCAAGAGGTGAAGGGGGAAGGGAAGATAAAACGTGACCGTGGCGAGCGACAGCAAGAACTTGAGGAGGAAGAAGGAGGGGACGGCGGTTCCGAGATTGGAGAAGGCACGGAGGGTAAAAGAGCAGCGCACCCACAGTTATTCCTTTTTATGGGGAAGGTGTGGGCCGCCTCTTTACCATCTGCCATGATGTGACGCACGTGTGCGGAAACCTCCCCACGCATGACCCCCTCACGTCGCAAGTTCAACGCAGGTCGTGGGGAAGCACAGCAGGCGGAAAAGTTACTGCAGTAAAAATCCGCCCCGCCTGCCCACGCACCGTTCTGGGCCTAGCCCAACAACGGGTCGCGCTTATGTGTGGCCCAGGCCCGGGGGCTCCCGTCGTTGTAGAAAAGTAGGGGCTCTCCTTTTGCACCCCTTTACTTGTGCACGGGCAGTCAGAGCCGCGCCCATAGCCGCACTGAGCAGGGCAGAGGAGGGATGCCGGAGCGCAAGACAGCAAGAGCAACGCCAAGACCATGGGCGCAAAGAGAGCAAGAGGGCGAGGCGGACTCCCCCGGCAAGACTCTTGCCGGGGTGGCTTCCACAGCCCCGGCAAGATCCTTGATGGGGCAACTTGCCTGACACCAGCAGAGTGCGCCACCATTGAGCCCAAGTGTTCCCGACGCCATCAGCCACATCAAAACCAAGGCTCGGGAGGCACGTCCATGGTGGCATGCAGACCCTTGTAAGATCATAAATACGCAAGATCGGATGAGAACCAGAAGACGGCGGTCCTTGGCGAGATCCTTGCCAAGGAAATCCACGAGACCCCCGGCAAGATCCTTGCCGGGTACGACCGCGGTGGCACGGCAAGACCCTTGCCGGACCCCCGGCAAGACCCTTGCCGAAGACATCTGCGGGGCCGAATCTAGGCCCACGTCTGCCCAGACTCCATCGTCGCTCCCATGCAGCTGCTAACTCAACCAGTTGGGCAGGCGTAGGCGTGGCAGCGTGCGGCCTCCACACCGACCCAGCAAGCACCTGCGTGGTGGCATGCAGATCTTCGTGAAGGCTCCGCCGTTACGCCAGCCCAGCAGCCAGCCAACGTGGCACTATAACGCCTCGTCAGCTCGGACGCGCGTCGGAGCCAGGCGAGGCGGCGACAGCTGGGACGAGCTTCCTTGCCGTCCCCAATAAAGCAAGAGGGGCACGTCGGCAGCACATTAAATGTGCTTGTCCGACGGTGCCAGAGGATAGACTCAGCTGCGATGCACCTTTCCACCTCCTGTGTGCCACTGTGGCGACCCCTTTTGTCTATAAAAGAAGGCCCGAGGCGTACTGGAGGGGGATTCGGATCTTTGGAACTAGAGAGACACCGTAGCTAGTTCAAGGACTCAAGAACAATCAAATATACATCAAAGCGGGACTAGGGTATTACGCGTCTCCGCGGCCTGAACCTGGGTAAATGATCCTTGTGCTGACTACCAGACCCGCTCTTTGCACAACCCCGCGCCCGCCAACTATAGAAGGGATCACAGTGACCCCATAGGTGTCATTTTCCACCGACACTAGGGCATACCTGCAAGCTTAAATAATCCACAAACTTCATCCACATATATTAGGTGCAAGTCGGGATGTAATGTTCCATCTCATGTAAAAGGATTAGCTAGCAGTTTCTCTATCATACCCGAACGAATTTCAAAATAAACATTATCAGTAGGTTGAGGAGAAACTCTTTGCTCTACTGGTCGGGGTGAAGATACCCCGAACAAGCCACTCAAAGGATTATGTTCCATAGTAACAAGTGACAGTAAATTTCAGCACACTATATAAATTTTTCCTTACCAAATTCCACCTACCAAAGGTGCTTCACTCACCGATAATGCCACCAGAAAAGAGTCTTGATGACCCACAAGTGTAGGGGAGCTATCGTAGTCCTTTCGATAAGTAGGAGTGTCGAACCCAACAAGGAGCAGAAGAAAATGATAAGCAATTTTCAGTAAGGTATTATCTGCAAGCACTGAAATTATCGGTAACAGATAGTTTTGTGAAAAGGTAATTTGTAACAGGTAACAAGTAATAAAAGTAAATAAGGTGCAGCAAGATGGCCCAATCCTTTTTGTAGCAAAGGACAAGCCTGGACAAACTCTTACATAAAGGAAAGCGCTCTCGAGGACACATGAGAATTATCGTCAAGCTAGTTTTTATCACGTTCATATGATTCACGTTCGGTACTATGATAATTTGATATGTGGGTGGACCGGTGCTTGGGTACTGCCCTTCCTTGGACAAGCATCCCACTTATGATTAACCCCTATTGCAAGCATCCGCAACTACAACAGAAGTATTAAGGTAAACCTAATCATAGCATGAAACATATGGATCCAAATCAGCCCCTTACAAAGCAACGCATAAACTAGGGTTTAAGCTTCTGTCACTCTAGCAACCCATCATCTACTTATTACTTCCCAATGCCCTCCTCTAGGTTCAAACAATGGTGAAGTGTCATGTGTTTGATGATCACATGACACCATTAGAGGAAAGACAACATACATCTCATCAAAATATCGAACGAATACCAAATTCACATGACTACTTATAGCAAGACTTCTCCCATGTCCTCAGGAACAAACGTAACTACTCACAAATCATATTCATATTCATAATTAGAGGGGTATTAATATGCATAAAGAATCTGAACATATGATCTTCCACCGAATAAACCAACTAGCATCAACTACAAAGAGTAATCAACACTACTAGCAACCAACAGGTACCAATCTAAGGCTTTGGGACAAAGATTGGATACAAGAGATGAACTAGGGTTTGAGATGAGATGGTGCTGGTGAAGATGTTGATGGAGATTGACCCCCTCCCGATGAGAGGATCGATGGTGATGAATTCGCCCCCCCCCCGGAGGGAAGTTTCCCCGGCAGAACAGCTCCACCGGAGCCCTAGATTGGTTCCGCCTCGTGGCGGCAGAGTTTCGTCCCGTGAGCTAGCTTATGATTTTTTCCTAGATGAAAGACCTCATATAGCAGAAGATGGGCATTAGAGGGCTGCCAGGGGGCCCACGAGGCAGGGGGCACGCCCAGGGGGGTAGGGCATGCCCCCCACCCTCATGGATGGTGGCTGGCCCCCCTCTGGTACTTCTTTCGCCCAATATTTTTTATATATTATGAAACTTTCTCCAGTGAAGTTTCAGGACTTTTGGAGTTGTGCAGAATAGGTCTCTAATATTTACTCCTTTTCCAGCCCAGAATTCCAGCTGCCGGCATTCTCCCTCTTCATGTAAACCTTGTAAAATAAGAGAGAATAGGCATAAGTATTGTGACATAATGTGTAATAACATCCCATAATGCAATTAATATCGATATAAAAGAATGATGCTAAATGGATGTATCAGCCACCGGAAGGGACCCGCTGTCCATCACCTTCGGGTCCAGCGAATTTCCCGAAGATGAGGATCGCTCGAGGTCGGAATGAGCCGGACTGCAAGTGCACGATTCAGCATGACAAAACTATGAAGTAAAGAGGATGATATATGAATGGGTCAAGGTCTTTGGATACTCACGGTTAGGCCGGGGGCTTATCTCAGGGACACCACTCTGGGTTACTATTGATGTCCCATGCGGAGTTATCCGCGAGGGAGACTTTCCCCTTCTTCTACGCCTCTACTTCCAGAGTTGTGGAAGCCGCCCTCTTCTTCCTCCCCCCCTCAGGGGGAGAATTGCTTTCCTCCTCCTCATCATCATCTTCGGCGAAGGAGGAGTGAGTTTTGGCATCTTCAGGCATCATGTCTGAAGTACCCTTGTAACGGAGGCCAGCTCTGGTCCCCTTGGCCTTCTTTTTGGCCTTCTTCTCCGGCACCTGGTAGGGCGCCGGAACCAGCATCTTCATCAGAAGCGGGATGGCTGGTTCCTCGGGCAGCAGAGCCGGATGCTGAATCTGCTACGCCTTCTTTGTCCAGCCCTGAATATATATAGGGCTTCTTAGGCCCCTTCTCTGAATAAGGAAGTAAAGGATACGCCATGAAATGTGAAAGTCTTACCGGACTGGTAGGATGGGCCAGGTTGTGCCCGCGGTCGTCGGTCGTCTTCGGCCACGTCTCGTTGGCCTTGAAGAGCACCTTCCAGATATCTTCGTGCCTAGTTCCAAAGAACCGCTGCAAGGTCTGCTACTCGGCCAGATCGAACTCCCATAGATGGCAAGCCCGACTCTGGCATGGACGGATCCGACGAACTAGCATCACCTGAATCACGTTGACAAGTTTGACGTTCTTGTCCACCATGCGCTGTATGCGCGTCTGCAGCATTGTCAGCTCATCTGACAAAACCCAATTTAGGCCCTTTTCTAGCCAGGAGGTGAGCCACATTGGGGAGCCGGACTTGACTTCTGGAGCTACGACCCAGGTGGCGTCGCGGGGCTCTATGACATAGAACCACAGTTGCTGCCACCCTTTGATGGTCTCCACGAAGGAGCCGTCAGGCCATGTGACGTTGGGCTTCTTGCTCACCATGGCGCCTCCGCACTCTACTTGTTGGCCACCCACCACCTTCGGCTTCACGTTGAAGATCTTTAGCCACAATCTGAAATGGGGTGGGATGCGGAGGAAAGCCTCGCACACGATAATAAATGTCGAGATGTTGAGGATGGAATTTGGGGCTTGATCATGGAAATCTAGCCCATAATAGAACATAAGTCCACAGACGAAAGGGTGGAGTGGAAACCCCAACCCGCGGAAGTGGGGGATGAAAACTACCCTCTCATGGGGCTCCGGGGTAGGGATGATCTGTCCCTAAGCCGATGGGCGAGTTCCTTGGCCAAATATTCGGCCTCCCGGAGCTGGGTGATGTCCTTCTCCTTGACGGAGGAGACCATACACTTGCCCTATGCTCCGGATCCGAACATGGTTGGAGTGCTTTTTTGGAGGCGAAAAAATAAGAACTTGGGCGCTGGAGCTCGAGAGTGGGTAGGCAGAGAGAGAGAAGGCGTGGGTGAAAGAGGGTGAATCCTTATCCCCTTATAAAGGCAGCGAATATCAAGCGCCCCCCACTAGCCATAAAACTCGCCTGTTTCCCAAGGGTCGTGCAAATGGCACGGTTGGATTACCCACGCCCGTATTAATGAGAATCCCGCAATAAGGGGACACGATCTCTGCTTTGATAAGACGTGCCAGTAAAACCGCATATCGAAATATGAAGCGGCAGGCCGAAAAACGGTTCGAAATAATGACCGGGTGGTGATGTTATGTCATGCTACAAAAAGTTGTCTGTGGATTGGACTCGTGGAATATTATACTCTCTGCGGTTGTGCGTGGTGCTTGTTTTGCAGAGCCGGACACATTCTTTGTGTCTGAAAAGGTTGTTGACGGTGTCCTAGACTAGGGGGTACTCACCACGTCGTCTCCCGACCAGTGGGTCAAGCCGAGGACCCCCATGGCGGTTCACTAATGGGCCAGTTCGGACAGCCGATCACATATACGAGGAAGATTCCACAAGACTTGGTGATCAAGACAAGGAATCCTCTCCACCGACGTATTCAACTAGGAATCTTGTTATCCTAGGCCTCTGGTATGTTATATAAGCCGAGGCTACGCTAGTCGATAGATCATTATGACATTATTCATCATACCCTCGGGTTTTGGACCACAACATATGATCTCGCGGTAGATCAACTCTGTACTTGATACTCCATTAATATAAACAAGAGCAGGACGTAGGGTTTTACCTCCATCAAAAGGGCCCGAACCTGGGTAAAACATCGTCTCCTTCGTTCCTGTTACCATCAATCCGAGAATCCACAGCTCGGGACCCCCTACCCCGAGATTTGCCAGTTTTGACACCGACAATGGTGCTTTCATTGAGAGTTCCGCTGTTTGATCGGCAAAAGGATCAATGGCTCACCTGCAGATCAACTGCGACATCGGTGTCTTCATCGCCGCCTTGACTGGTCACCTTGTCTTGATTGAGGAATGTGCCCTAACTCCAATCATCATATTCAGACGAGGGCCTTCATCAATATCAACTCTGATCTCTATCAAGATCATGGAGGAATCATCCATGGAGCTCGGGGGCTCAATGTCAATATTGCCCTCGGGCGACCGTGCTGTTTTTCTGGACAGCGAATTTGTATCCGCCTCCACCGCCTCCACGAGTGTCGTTTTAACTATTTCTTCGGTGGAATTGTGCAGAATTGAGTCTACAACAACCCTAGAAAATTTCCTCGAGTTTCAATGGAGGAATTTCTGGAAATCTACGATATACCGGAGCCCTATCAAATCTAGACGGGAATCTGTACGAGTTTAGGGCGTGGTCTCCAGAACGCAGCTCGGAGGTCCTTTGGAAGATCCAACCGTTCATCTTCTCTGGAATTCCCATATCTGCCACCCCTCAAAATTTCAGCTCGCTCCGACCGTCCAAACTATGGGAACCTTCCGATTAGTGCATCATTTTTCAGATCTGTTTTCTACGCAAGAACGAATCTGACCCAAGTTCATCTTTTTTATGAACGGGATTTCAGACAACCTTTTTGGAAGAATCTCTTTCTAGGGTATTGTGTTTTGTTTCTGAACACATGCTCACAAATTTTGCTCCTTTTCGGAGATAATCTTCACTCTCATGCTAGTGTCAAACCAGTCCGGCAATATTGCTTCACAACTGCCGACCTGCAGTAGACATGTCGTTGCTTTGTTGAGATGAGCTCAACTTCTTCGGATCATCATCTCGGCGAGCCAAACAAAAGTTCGGAATCACAAAGGACAAATCATCACCAACATCGCCACCCCATGGATCACACGGAGCAGGCACACCGGCATCGCCGCATGGTCACTTCATCAAGCCGGCATTGGTCGCGTCACAAATTACGACCTATGTCGGCATGGCCGCACTGTTGCTTCTTCAAGCCGATGTCCATCATGCCGAACTGCTTCAACACCTCGGCTGACACGACAGCTGCAATATCTCCTTACCGACCTGCTCTGTCACCTTGGCTGGACCAGGGGCTTCACCATATCTTCATCAAACCTACTCCGGTGGCTTCGGCATCACCAGCTAACCTGCTTTGACTCATCGGCTAACATGGAGGCTTCGACACCTCGGCTGGATTGGGGACTTCGCTATTTCTTCATCAACATACTCTGGTGACTTCGATGTCACCATCCGACCAGCTTTGTCACGTTAGCTGTACCGGGGGCTTTGCCTCGGCGAGCCAACCTTTGCCAGCATCGCCATGCCGTCACTTTATCGCCCATCAGGCAATGGGTATGCGGATCGAGTCCCAATTTTGGGAGTCACTTTTCTTTGGAATGCTACAACAAATAAACCAGGTGCTATTAATCCCAGCAATTTTTGCTTGTTTGGGTTTATTTTTCCCAAGGAATTATTACTCTGGTTTGTTCCATCATCCGTACACAGGTCTATCAACTGGTGGTCGCATTAACGACGGTTGCGTGGTGGTTCGGCTTTGCCACGCCTTTACCGCATCACGCCAATGCCCTGCATCGACATTGACTTCGGCGCTAGGCCCAATATCTTTAAATAAATTATTTTGCGTAAATTAACTACTCGGGGATTTTTATATATTTATATTATTATTGTTGGACTGCACTATTTTACATGTGTAGATAATCGACTTCGACTACATCACGCGGTCACTCCGGCAAGCCGACATCGTCGTTCCAATCGGCCTAAATCGGCTCGCGTGATCACCTTGC
Organism: Triticum aestivum; assembly: GCF_018294505.1. Taxonomy (NCBI): domain Eukaryota; kingdom Viridiplantae; phylum Streptophyta; class Magnoliopsida; order Poales; family Poaceae; genus Triticum; species Triticum aestivum. The sequence goes on along the minus strand of NC_057794.1, from coordinate 147,210,652 downwards.
TGGTCGAATTGCCATACCGACATGTTCGGTTGCCTCGGGACTTCGGCATCGCTGAGGGAGCTCTACCTCATCGAGTGTTCGGCACACATGCCATATTTCTTTTATTACTCACTTTGCATAAATTATTAATTATGCAACAATTTTTTTAAATTTATTAGCATTACTATTATCTTCGCTTTGCACTATTTCTTGTGCACAGGTAAATGATCCGGGTCGGGCAGTGTTGTCATCTCGGCTGGACTGGGGCCTTCGTCCTCACTTCATTAAACCGCGCCGGGGACTTCGGCATCCCTCTGCCAGCCTGCATTGGCCGTGCTATGTTACCACTCCGGAGTGTTGAGCTCTTCGCTCTGCCACCTCGGGACTAGCTTGAGGGCTGAGACCTCGTCCCGCCGTAAGCTCGGACAGCGTCATCAATGCCGAACACAATAACCAGCTAAGTCGCTTTTATGCTCAAAGCTTTAAATTTTTAAATTTTGTTCGGTTCGACCAAGCATTATACTTTTTTGGCAAAGAGTTGTTTGTGAAAAACTTCCTTGTCAAAACTTTGTTTGTGACACACAAACTCAAATACCCCGTTTACTTGGGGGCTTCCTTTATGAAGCCTTCCTCTTGCATATGATTATACTTGTACGGCTTTGTTCCTTGTTTGTGTATTATGCCACAATATGCACCATGTTGACTTAAGTGTTCCGCAAGCTGGGTTGCCTTGCTCCTGTGTTTACCCCTACATTCCTGATTGTTCGGCGAGGGAGTAAAGGGAGAACCTCTGCGATTGTCACGATCGGGTCATCCTAGCTCGGACCTCAGACTGGGTGAAGCCGAAAGCTAGCGCTCTTATTGTTTTCAATCATGGTCGGCACACAACGGAACTCATGAGTACAAAAAATCTATTGCACAAGTCTCATAGTAACAATGAGCAACCGAAGAAAGGTATGGGTGGGGGTACTATTTTCTTCAAAGATGCTTCTTACACTTCATTAGTAATATAGCATAAGTTCCCTGAGCGCACTTTGTCTGTTACAGCCTTATGGCCTGATTGCCTAGTTATCGGAAACACCGTCGATATTCTCGACAGATGGAGTACATAACACTTTTCGGCCCTTGGTCGAAGAGGGAGAAGCCGACGGTCGGTTAAGACGCGTTTAAAGTTCGGGTGAACACAGATATGATATAAGTACTTCGGTACATACAATCATTATACATAAAATTCTTTTACCCAAATCACTTGGGGGCTCTTAAATTATGTGAGCTGTTTTATAATAAGTGTTCTTCTTCTTAAACATTGCAAAATCTTTTTCTATCACTCCTTTTTCGACGCGAGTGTGTGGTCAATAGCCGGATAGCCCATTTTCTCTGTAGTGACCGCTTGAGTTTAGTTCGCTACACTGGTCTAACGAGCAGTACTCCGCCTTTGGCATAGGAGGTTGCAGCCATAGGCTGACCCGCTTGAAGTCTTGAGATCGGATGTGTCATATTAATGCACGACAGAAGCACAAAAGTAAGACCAATTTTCGGATTGGCGCCAAACACTCGATCTAGTTCGGACGTCAAGTTTTTACTGATATTTTTTGGTTTTCCAAACCTATGGTACTTTTAAACTATTTGTGTGCTTCCAGCATAAGTCTCGTAGTGCAAAGCCGGACACCTTTAGAGATTCGGCAAAACATTCTTGGGTATTGCTTTATATGCATCGGTTTCAAATTGTGTCTTCGGTCAATAGTTGGGTTGCCCGGCTCCTGTGTTTCCCTCCTACGTTCTGCTTTGTTCGACTAGGTGTGCAAAGGGAGAACCACTGTGATTGTGCTTCCAGCTCGCATGGTTAAGCGCCTCAGTGGAGAAAGCCGAAAACTGACTGTCACAATAAGCGTAAACTGGTCAGCAATCCAATGACCATGTTAAATTATGGGCCATTCATAACATTGGCCGAACTGTTAATGGATAGACTTCGGTCAGTGTCGAACACTAACCGGGGGCTCATAGCTAGCTTCCCCAGTTTAAAGCTCCTATGACTAAGTGAAAGTTATAAAGCCCGCATATCTAATTGCCTCGTTTCTGCTAACACAACCACCTTCGGGCACCGAGACATCGGTAAGGGTTGTTTTGTTATTGCGGAAACACCCTGCGTAGCATCTACAAGGGGGTGGAAGCCGACGATGGGCCACTTTCAATTGATAAACGGTCGAAACGGAGTCAAAATAAACATATCATCGGTGTTTGTATTTCATATACGAGGGTTGCCTTCCGCAATCATTGTTATAAATCCATAAATATGCATCAATTTGACTTAAGATTTTGACCAAGCTGGGTTGCCTGGCTCCGGTGCTTACCCCTACGTTCCCGATTATTCGGCTAGGCAGTAAAGGGAGCACCTCTTGATTGTTACTACCGGGTCATCCGAGTTAGTAGCTCAAACTAGGTGAAGCCGAAAGCTAGCGATCTTAAAGGATATAATTGGTCGGCAACGATGGAAGTGAAATTTTTGGTTCATTAATACCATAGAGTTTGGGAACTTTCCCCGAACTAAATCCTCAATATTTTCCTCCCACATTGATTGGAGGTGAGGTTTCATGATCATGATCAGCATGACAACCCAAAGAAAGGAACCGATAGCGGGATTATTTTCTTTGAAAGATGTTTCATATCTCTCTGCGTACCTTTGTTTATAAAACCATATGGCCAGATTGCCTAGTTTTCCATAAATCTTTGCCCTTATAACGGGTTTATAAAGTGGGACAAACGCTCCCTGGCTTCTGGCCGAGGAGGTTGAAGCCGATGGTCGGTCAACAAAGTTTTGTGCAATGCGGATCCGAGCATTAATGATGTATAGTACTTGGATACGTAGAATCATTACACATAATTTGTGATTTTACTCTGGATATCGATCCTTAATTCGGCCACCCGTGCCCACATTAAGGCTCGGGGGCTACTGGGCTTCGGGCTTATCATTCACTAATATTAAAAGGGGCGTATCGATCCCCTGATCTGGTGTTGCCACCCGACCAGTGGTTCGGGGGCTACTGCATTGCCTATTCAATGCAGAAAATTCAAAGTGCTCAATGTTCAGCATGACCGAACTATGGACAAGCGCGTCTTCGGACAACAATAAGTACCATCTAGGACTTATCCAGCATCAGGCTAATATATCACGGCGACTTCTCACAACCCTTTCTCAGGGGTCCGTCCACCGATCACTATTTCTAATATATTACACAGTGTTTCTATTCCTACGTATGCTGCCGAGCTAGGAGTTGATCCTCAAGATGATTTCGCAAATCGACCTAAGTCTCATGGGCTACTAGGATCAGTAGTTTTATGTTTTCCTTCAGGTGCATCTTGGGTTTTAGACCGACACACACCTTGAGGGCTACTGGATATACATATACTGGCTATATATCTTGGCAGAGAATAAATTGCACCAATAAAAAATATACACAAAAAATCGACCCGCAGACGGGGTGGTGCACCACCTCGGAAGCAGTCCGGCATAAAGCTCGGGCGCCAGTGGCTGGCTCCATAGAGGGCATTTCCGGTATTAAGCTCGGCTAGACTCCTTCAAATTTTTTGAACCAAGGTGATCTATGACACCTCAGATATAGTCCGGCGTTGGAGCTTGGATATAGTCCGGCGTTGGAGCTCGGATACATTCCGGCGTTTGAGCTCGGAAGCGGTCCGGCATTGGTGCTCGGCTGCAAAAGATACCTCGAATATAGTCCGGCGTTGGAGCTCGGACGCAAGAGGACACTGACGCCCAAGAACAACTTCGAACCCGAGGTGGGCGTAAAAATAACAAGGCATTGATAAAAACATATAACTTAAAGGGGCTCCTCGGATACCCGACATGTAAAGTCTTCGGATTTACTTCAGCAATCCTCAAGATCGAAGATAAGGAGATTTGTTGAACCAGTTTTCAAGACCGGCGACTGAAGATGAAGAACAGTTCAGAGGAATCGATGAGCGTCCCCAACTTGAAGACCGGTTCAGGGGGCTACGGATGGTGTCCTGGACTAGGGGGTACTCACCATGTCATCTCCCGACCAGTGTGTCAGGCCGTTGCTGGGGAGGCTTACACCAAGTCAAGTCAAGATTTGATCTCCCGCCAACGTGCAGATTTCTGGCGCCGTTGCCGGGGAGATCTACGCACAAGTCAAGACATACCAAGTACCCATCACAAACTATTATCCCCCGCATTACATTATTTGCCATTTGCATCTCGTTTTCCTCTCCCCCACTTCACCCTTGGCGTTTTATCCGCCCTCTTTTCCATTCCCCCTTTTTCTGTTTGCCTTCTTTTCGCTTGCCTCTTGTTTGCTAGTGTGTTGGATTGATTGTTTGTCACGATGGCTCAATATAATACTAAATTGTGTGACTTTTCCAATACCAACAATAATGATTTTATTAGCACTCCGATTGCTCCTCTTACCGATGCTGAATCTTGTGAAATCAATACTGCTTTGCTGAATCTTGTCATGAAAGATCCGTTTTCTGGCCTTCCTAGTGAAGATGCTCCTACCCATCTAAACAGCTTTGTTGATTTGTGTGATATGCAAAATAAGAAAGATGTGGATAATGATATTGTTAAATTGATGCTATTTCCGTTTTCGCTAAGAGACCGTGCTAAAACTTGTTTTTTGTGTTTGCCTAAAAATATTATTGACTCATGGAATAAGTGCAAAGATGTTTTTATCTCCAAGTATTTTCCTCCCGCTAAGATCATCTCTCTTAGAAACGATATTATGAATTTTAAGCAACTTGATCATGAGCATGTTGCACAAACTTGGGAGAGATGAAATTAATGATACGTAATTGTCCTAATCATGGATTAAATTTACTAGTCGCCAATCCGTGCACTCACACGGGCTAGCATGAAATACAGCTGTATATGGTATAAGAATCTAAAATATTTTTTGAGATATGGTTTGTCTCCTATAAAAACACTAAAAACATATGGACAAACTAATATCACAGCTACACCTATTTAGTAATTATAAAAATTAACTATATGAAAAAATCGCATGCATCAGAAGTATAATCATTACAAAACTTTTGAAACAATTATCGACAATACAAGATTGGTTGTACAAAATTTGTTTTCTTGCTTAATCTATGAAATGGTAATAATATTATCAATGGTTAATTTCAACAATGCAAACAATAAATGGCAATTTTACAATGTATCTAAAGTTCATGTATAGAAATATTTCAGCTATTTTTGCTCAAATTTCTAATGTAAAGGCCTGGATAGAAATTTCTATTCTCATGGGAGACTTATCTTGTTCCATAGTTGTTTTTGAAAGGTCTAGGTCCATAATTTAGTTGTATTTTGAAATACTTAAGCTAATTAAGTTCCCCTTTGTACTTTTTATAGTATTAGAATTGTGGAAGCTAACATTTTATAGCTTGAAGTCATGTGCCATTACATATTAACTTCTGTCTTGTCACATGCTACAATTTTTAGTTTTGTTTTATATTTAATAATAAACATTAATAATTTTGAACTGGTATGTCTGGCTGGTGGTGTGAGATGGTTCAAGGTCAAGCAAACTTTATCACTAAAGAAGTAAAATATAGTAATGCACAATATACGCTCCGTATAGTTCAGTGAGATTGCATAATATTCTGCTGGAAAATAGACTACATATTGTTCTTTTCACCATGAAAGATCCCACAATATTCTTAAGTATTTTTAATCAGTATTATTATCATCTGTTTTTTATCTTGAATATTGAAGTTTTGATAGAGAAAAGGAATATTTAATTGTATTTTATGCCAATCACTAAAATTTCTAAATTATTTAGTTGTAAAAGAAAAAGAAAACATTCTGTAACTTCGTATCTTTATCCACAAAATGCTAAAAATAATCCTTAAACATACAATATACTATCTAAAAATAAGGATAGGGCCTTTTACATTTGCATGATCTAAAAAGAGCATGGTCAACCATAAAAGAGCATAAGTGGGAATGACATAGTGTCCAGTCTTACATGGTGGGAAACAGTCGATTGGAGATAGTACCAGGCATTTATTGAGGATACCATCGGAAATGTAAAGAAACATATGAGCCATTGGATACTTCCATTTTGTTATCCCACAACCGGAAAACCTTTGTCGAAACATAAGATGACCGCTTTAAGAATTGAAATTGTAAAGAATTCGTTAAATCAAAGAGGCCCTTTTTGGCCAAAACATTTTTAGATGGATGAACCAATAATTCAGTACATGCTCTAAATAGGAGTTCAAGTCATTATATTCATGGATCAAGCATCTCCTATCCCATACAAAGTGGTACTCGTCTGAAAGGTTCTAGGCAGCCTGAGCTACAAAGGAACTTTGTGCTCCAAGATACTATTAAGGGTCTTGACAACAATATCTATCTAAATAGTATATGTTAATACGACTCACCGTACATACATTGAGGGTTGCCCAGAAGGCCATAAGTTGTTTCTTTGCCTACCTTACATACCTTGATGGTAACGCAAAATTAAGGACAGACTCTTCTTTCTGATACTTCTCCAAATGTCTGAGACATAAGATGTTAAACTGGATGCTTAAGAACTAATCAAAATGTACCACGAAGAACTGAAAACTTAATGCACAACACACACTTAATTCTGGATCTGACATGATATAGTGTCTATCATCACCTGCACGCGTCCCTATTTGTAAAATCTATTTGATTGCTATCTTACAGAAATTTGTTCTGCAATTTTCATTCAGCTACGGGAATTGAATATCTCATATTAACTCTTTTTAATCTTATATTAACTAATGCTGCATGCGCGTGCCTGCTATTGTACAAATATATCTTCCAACAACCATGTTACGCCTTATCATAGCTCTTGCGTTGTTGACCTGTTGTTATCTTCAGAATTCCACTTATTGCTGAAACTAAATCTACTTTCACATTAACCTCTCTAAAGTAATCATGCTTTACTTCCCTGCTTTTCCCTTTCTTGGACATCATCTTCTCCATGTCTTCCCTTAATATGATTGTTCCAATGCTTCCTTAGCACCATATAGACCATGTTCTCATCCTCAAACGCTAATGAAACATCCGATGCAAGTGATGTTAATACGCCGACTTTAGAAACATCCTGCCTGGGGATTTTTTAATTATGGAAAACACATCAAATATTAACATCAAGCTAGCAGTCAACCAACATACACATTCAGAGTCACCTTTAGGCTAGATGTCTGGTGTCTAAGTCCCTTTTGCGTAAACATGACACATGGCACCATCTGGGTAGCTCTACTGGAGTACAGTGTTGCGGGGTGCGGAAAAAGGCAAAACTATGGTGCAATGTGGCATGGTCGTTAACTCATCATTTGGTCTGTATAATTTGGCTGCCACGTGTTCCCCGTATTTTGCACTCGTCAATTTTTTTGCAGTTGTCTACGTATGGGCGAAAATGTATATATTATATAGACCGGATTTTATTCAAGTGTCTATTGATTGACAGAATTGTAATAACCATTAAAATTTTATATCCATACGTGAGTAACAAAACAAATCTTCACTGTCTTGAGAAAATGAGCACAAAAAAGAATTGGCTATCCAACATAAAGGGACAATATTTATTGGAGTAGCAAAAGAGGGAACAAAGTCTTGAAAAGCCATAAGTTTTAATGTACATGTACTAAATCAAACAACTCAGCAGCCTTGTTATAATCCATTGTGAATTTATAAAGTTAGAAGAAATATAATCCATAAGCTAAGAAATTACGTAGTTGGGAATGCATTTATATAAGTCTGATTCATCTGAATAATATGATGGCCAAAAGTAGCAGGAGCATCAGTGTTACATATATCGGGGAAGTTCTTTTAACAATCTCAAAGGATAATAAGCATAAAAATAACCATATAGGTATTGAGCCTCATTGACGAATTGGTCAAGAAATTAATAAGATAAACTGAATACACAGGTATGTAAAATAACCATATAGGTATTTAGCCTCATTTACTTGAGCGAATGCTGTGGAAAATCTGAACAAATAAATTGCTTAAGTGTACGTCTCATAACATCAGATCAGGTGCATAAAAGAAGGTAGTAGTGAGTGCATGTTATAGAAAATTAAAACGCTACATACACGTACTCTTCAGAGCATCCATGTTGGATCGTCTTGCATAGGTAGATGATAGAATTATTCTCCAGTGTGCCTGCATGTGTGAATAGCATAAATGAAAATTTTGAAGTGCATCATTCATTAAGTTGACTTGGAAATCAGAAGATACTTTATGTTGGAGCATTGTATGGCTTTTATGGTGTTTCCAAAGAAAGTACGACAACTTTCAGAATGCACTTCCATTTGTGATTAATGGCAACAATTAGATGGCAATTTAGCTTAATGCACACATGTGAAAAGGGAAGACCATGTCGGAGCTGAATTCTGACAGTAAAGATATGAAATCTGGAAGATAGTAATATTGGGTTACAACAGCCATAGAAGCAGACTTACAATTAGTATGATTTTAAGGAAAAACATCAGCAAACACATGGGATCAAATTTCCAACTTATAAAACCAAACTAACATTGACCAGGAAATAGAAATCTTGCTATCCAAGCACAACCCTCTAGAAAAATCAACACTCACTAAGTTACCATAAGGCTAATTTAATTTAAGGTTAGGCTCATGCAATTCATTACCAAAAAATTGTATAAAGTAAGAATTCAGATATCATATAAAAGTAAAACTGGATGGGAAAATATAAAGCGGGTGAGAAACTTCCGGGAATATATATGGATGCAGACTTTAGTCCAACAATATAATCTTGCTGCAGCAAGTCGTATTACAACATGGTGTATCTCGTGTTCCTAAGTCCAGTAGTAAATAGCATCAGGAAACATGGGATATATACTGTTGGAGCTAACCATGATTTATTAATTAAGTGGTCATGTCCCGTTCGGACTTGGGCAATGGCGTGGTTGTGTTGATCCTGTACTCCGGCTGCCCGATCCAGTAGATAGCTTAGGCTAGCCAGCCTTGTCTGGTGCATCCTGCATGAATCAGTCAAGGTGCTTGAGTCCTTGTACTTTGTCCTACCTGAAAAAGAATCTTCAAGGCCATAGGGGAAAAAGTCCTCAACCTAGGATCGAGACCTGCGTCAACATAAATGGTACTGTTGCAATTACTTGCGTTCTTACACAAACATTTTAGATTATAAACTACAGGAAATTTTTTTCAATCGAATCAATGATATCAGCTGAAAAACAAATAAATTAAGAGCCAATACAGAAGTTGCACGGTAGAATCGGCCAGCGCTGTCCGCACCTTACCCTGATCAATCCTTTCTGATCACCAAGATTTTTGTACTTCTGCGGCCACATCTAAGCTCCATTGACAATCAAGCACTTAGGAAGTGGCGCAATAACAACGTTGTGCACCGAGGCATCCTCTAGTTGGTGTCAGCACCGGCCGGAATCGGCAACCATTACCAGATAGATCGAGAAAGTATCACAGAGGACGTGGATGGCGGCAGAATTAGGGCATGATGCCAGTCGAGCAGAGATACACGGATGGGCGATAGAAGCCTGTGAATCGTGGTCTATTGAGATATGTCAGATGCGTGCAAATCATAAATAAAAAAATATGCGTGCAAATAACTTGATGGCATACGTGGGTATTTTTTAACTATAATATGAAATATCTATTGTTTCAGCCGAGGATTCCCATGTGTTAATCTACACCGTTATAACTTGGTCCCACCAGATTAACGGCTCGTATTTTCTAATTAACGTGGGAATTATTAGGGAGTCTGTAATTATTATAGAATATAGATGGATGATCATACAAAAAATTTATGTTGGATTGAATTTTGCTTCTAGAAATCTTTTAGATTCGGCCGCGGGAGGCACTTTTATGGAAATCACTTTAGGATAAGCTACTAAACTCCTAGATAATATTATGGTTAACTATTCTCAATGGCACACCGAAAGATCTACTAGTAAAAAGGTTCATGTTATAGAAGAAATTAATGTTTTGAGTGGAAAGATGGATGAACTTATGAAATTGTTTGCTAATAAGAGTGTTTGTTCTGATCCTAATGATATGCCTTTGTCTACTTTGATTGAGAATAATAATGAATATATGGATGCGAATTTTGTTAGTAGGAATAATTTTGGTAACAACGCGTATAGAGGAAACTTTAATCCTAGGCCGTTTCCTAGTAATTTCTCTAATAATTATGGTAATTCCTACAACAACTCTTATGGAAATTTTAATAAGATGCCCTCTGATTTTTTGACTAGTGTTAAAGAATTTATGATTTCTCAAAAGAATTTCAATGCTTTGCTTGAAGAAAAAATGCCTAAGATTGATGAGTTGGCTAGGAACGTGGATAGAATTTCTCTTGATGTTGATTCTTTGAAACTTAGATCTATTCCACCTAAGCATGATATCAATGAGTCTCTCAAATCTATCAGAGTTTCCATTGATGAGTGCAAAGAAAGAACCGCTAGGATGCATGCTAAAGAAGATTGCTTTATAAAAGCGTGTTCTTCCAGTTTTCACGATAATAAGGATGAAGATCTAAAAGTGATTGATGTGTCTCCTATTAAATCTTTGTTTTGCAATATGAATCTTGATAATGATGGGACTGGAGATGAGTCAACTTTAGCTCAAAGGTGTCCCAATGATTCGGAGTTTTTAGATCTTGATGCAAAAATTGGTAAGAGTGGGATTGAAGAGGTCAAAACTTTACATGTTAGTGAACCCACTATTTTGAATTTCAAGGAATTTAATTATGATAATTGCTCTTTGATAGATTTTATTTCCTTGTTGCAATCCGTGCTAAATTCTCCTCATGCTTATAGTCAAAATAAAGCTTTTACCAAACACATTGTTGATGCTTTAATGCAATCTTATGAAGAAAAGCTTGAATTATAAGTTTCTATCCCTAGAAAACTTTATGATGATTGGGAACCTATTATTAAAATTAAAATTAAAGATCACGAATGATATGCTTTATTTGATTTGGGTGCTAGTGTTTCCACGATTCCAAAAACTTTGTATGATGTGTTAGGTTTCCGTGAATTTGATGATTGTTCTTTAAATTTGTATCTTGCGGATTCCACTACTAAGAAACCTATAGGAAGGATTAATGATGTTCTTATTGTTGCAAATAGGAATTATGTGCCCGTAGTTTTCATTGTTCTTGATATAGATTGCAATCCTACATGTCCTATTATTCTTGGTAGACCTTTCCTTAGAACGATTGGTGCAATTATTGATATGAAAGAAAGAAATATTATATTCCAATTTCCATTAAGGAAAGGCATGGAACACTTTCCTAGAAAGAAAATTAAATTACCTTATGAATCTATTATGAGAGCCACTTATGGATTGCATACAAAAGATGACAATACGTAGATCTATTCTTGTTTTTATGCCTAGCTAGGGGCGTTAAACGACAGCGCTTGTTGGGAGGCAACCAAATTTTATTTTTGTTTCTTGTTTTTTGTTCCTGTTTATTAGTAATAAATAATTCATCTAGCTTATGTTTAGATGTGGTTTTATGTTTTTAATTAGTGTTTGTGCCAAGTAGAACCTATGGGAAGACTTGGGGGAAGTCTTTGCGATCTTGCTGTAAAAAAACAGAAACTTCAGCGCTCACGAGATTTTCTGCCATTTTTTACTGGAGAGTGCTATTAGGTTGATTATTTTTGAAGATAATTAATAGACAAATTCCTCACGTCCACAAATTTATTTCAGAATTTTTGGAGTTACAGAAGTATTCGAAACCTACATATTACTACAGACTGTTCTGTTTTTGACAGATTCTGTTTTTTCGTGTGTTGTTTGCTTATTTTGATGAATCTATGGATAGTATCGGGGGGGTATGAACCATAGATAAGTTGGAATACAGTAGATTTAATACCAATATAAATAAATAATGAGTTCATTACAGTACCTTGAAGTGGTGGTTTGTTTTCTTATACTAACGGAGCTCATGAGATTTTCTGTTGAGTTTTGTGTTGTGAAGTTTTCAAGTTTTGGGTAAAGATTTGATGGATTTTGGAATAAGGAGTGGCAAGAGCCTAAGCTTGGGGATTCCCAAGGAACCCCAAGGTAAAATTCAAGGACAACCAAAAGCCTAAGCTTGGGGATGCCCCAGAAGGCATCCCCTATTTCGTCTTCTTCCATCGGTAACTTTACATGAGGCTATATTTTGATTCACCACATGATATGTGTTTTGCTTGGAGCGTCTTTGTATTATTTGAGTCTTTTCTTTTTAGTTTACCACAATCATCCTTTCTGTACAAACCTTTTGTAGAGACACAAATGAATCGGTATTTATTAGAATACTCTATGTGCTTCACTTATATCTTTTGAGCTAGAAAATTTTGCTCTAGTGCTTCACTTATATCTTTAAGAGCACGGTGGTGGCTTTATTTTATAGAAATTATTGATTTCTCATGCTTCACTTATATTATTTTGAGAGTCTTTTAGAACATCATGGTAATTTTCCTTGGTATAAAATTAGTCCTAATATGATAGGCATCCAAGATGGGTATAATAAAAACTTTCATAAAAAGTGCATTAAATACAATGAGAAGTTTGATACTTGATGATTGTTTTGAGATATGAATATGGTGATATCAGAGTCATGCTAGTTGAGTAGTTGTGAATTTGATAAATACTTGTTCTAAAGTTTGTGATTCTCGTAGCATGAACGTATGGTGAACCGTTATGTGATGAAGTTGGAGCATGATTTATTTATTGATTGTCTTCCTTATGAGTGGCGGTTGGGGACGAGCGATGGTCTTTTCCTACCAATCTATCCCCCTAGGAGCATGCGCGTAGTACTTTGTTTCAATAACTAATAGATTTTTGCAATAAGTATGTGAGTTCTTTATGACTAATGTTGAGTCCATGGATTATACGCACTCTCACGCTTCCACGATTGCTAGCCTCTCTAATACCGCGCAACTTTCGCCAGTATCATACACCCACCATATATCTTCCTCAAAAAAGCCACCATAGCTACCTATTATGGCATTTCCATGGCCATTTCGAGATATATTGCCATGCAACTTACCACCGTTCCATTTGTTATGACACATTTCATCATTGTCATATTGCTTTGCATGATCATGTAGTTGACATCGTATTTGTGGCAAAGCCACCTTTATAATTCTTTCATACATGTCACTCTTGATTCATTGCATATCCTGGTACACCGCTAGAGGCATTCACATAGAGTCATATTTTGTTCTAAGTATCGATTTGTAATTTTTGAGTTGTAAGTAAATAAAAGTGTGATGATCATCATTATTAGAGCATTGTCCAAAGTGAGGAAAGGATGATGGAGACTATGATTCCCCCACAAGTAAGGATGAGACTCCGGACGAAAAGAAAAAAAAGAAAAAAAAAGGCCATAAAAAAGAGAGAGAAAATGCCCAAATAAAAAAAATGAGAGAAAAAGAGAGAAGGGACAATGTTACTATCCTTTTATCACACTTGTGCTTCAAAGTAGCAACATGATCTTCATGATAGAGAGTCTCCTATGTTGTCACTTTCATATACTAGTGGGAATTTTACATTCTAGAACTTGGCTTGTATATTCAATGATGGGCTGTTGGGGAACACAGTAATTTCAAAAAATTCCTACGCACACGCAAGATCATAGTGATGCATAGCAACGAGAGGGGACAGTATTGTCTACGTACCCTCGTAGGCCGTAAGAGGAAGCGTTATGACAATGCAGTTGATGTAGTTGTACGTCTTCACGATCCGACCGACCCTAGTACCAAAAGTACGACACCTCCGCGATCTGCACACTTTCAGCTCGGTGACGTCCCACGAACTCATGATCCAGCAGAGTGTCGAGGGAGAGCTTCGTCAGCACGACGGTGTTATGACGGTGATGATGATGCTACCAGAACAGGGCTTCGCCTAAGCACCGCTACTATATGACCGAGGTGGATTATGGTGGGGGGGCACCGCACACTTCTAAGAGATCAATGATCAACTTGTTTGTGTATGGGGTGCCCCCTCCCCCATATATAAAGGAGTGGAGGAGGGGGAGGGCCGGCCCTCTCTATGGCGCACCCTAGGGGAGTCCTAATCCCTCCGGGAGTAGGATTCCACCCCTTCCAAGTAGGAGTAGGAGAGGAAGGAAGGAGGAGAGAGGGAGGAAGGAAAGGGGTCCGGCCCCCTCCCAATTCGGATTGGTCTCGGGGGGCGCGCCTCCCTCTTTTCCCTTCCCTCTCCTCTATTCCACTAAGGCCCAATAAGGCCCATATACTCCCCGGAGAATTCCCGTAACTCTCTAGTACTTCGATAAATACCCGAACCACTCAGAACCTTTCCGATGTCCGAATATAGCCTTCCAATATATCGATCTTTACGTCTCAAACATTTCGAGACTCCTCTTCATGTCCCTGATCTCATCCGGGACTCCGAACAACCTTCGGTACATCAAAACACATAAACTCATAATACCGATCATCACCGAACGTTAAGCGTGCGGACCCTACGGCTTCGAGAACTATGTAGACATGAACGAGACTCATCTACGGTCAATAACCAACATCGGAACCTGGATGCTCATATTGGCTCCTACATATTCTACGAAGATTTTTATCGGTCAAACCGCATAACAACATACGTTGTTCCCTTTGTCATCGGTATGTTTCTTGCCCAAGATTCGGTCATTGGTATCTCAATACCTAGTTCAATCTCGTTAACGACAAGTCTCTTTACTCGTTACGTAAAGCATCATCCCGCAACTAACTCATTAGTCACATTGCTTGCAAGGCTTATAGTGATGTGCATTACCGAGAGGGCCCAGAGATACCTCTCTGACAATCGGAGTGACAAATCCTAATCTCAATCTATGCCAACTCAAGAAGTACCATCGGAGACACCTGTAGAGCACCTTTATAATCACCCAGTTATGCTATGACATTTGGTAGCACACAAAGTGTTCCTCCACTATTCGGGAGTTGCATAATCTCATAGTCAGATGAACATGTATAAGTCATGAAGAAAGTAGTAGCAACAAACTAAACGATCATCGTGCTAAGCTAACGAAATGGGTCAAGTCAATCACGTCATTCTCTAATGATGTGATCCCGTTAATCAAATGATAACTCATGTCTATGGCTAGGAAACTTAACCATCTTTGATTCAACGAGCTAGTCAAGTAGAGGCATACTAGTGACACTCTGTTTGTCTATGTATTCACACATGTATTAAGTTTCCGGTTAATAAAATTATAGCATGAATAATAAACATTTATCATGATATATGGAAATAAATAATAACTTTATTATTGCCTCTAGGGCATATTTCCTTCAGTCTCCCACTTGTACTAGAGTCAATAATCTAGCTCACATCATCATGTGATTTAACACCAATAGTTCACATCTTTATGTGATTAGTTCACATCTCCATGTGACTAACACCCAAAGGGTCTACTAGAGTCAATAATTTAGTTCACATTGCTATGTGATTATCACCCAAAGAGTGATCATGTTTTGCTTGTGAGAGAATTTTTTTGACTAGAAACTGTGAGGCAACAGCCCCACAACACTTATTAAACTCAACCACCAAACAAAGAAAGAGGTTCTGAAAAGAAAGCTAACTATAGAGGTAGAGGACTACTTACCTATTGATCTATTTACACAATTACAGAAATATATACATGGATACATACAACCAACTAGGGCAATGAATTGACCCAAGCTAACAGCAATGGCTTTAGACTAGGCTTGAATCTTTGAGAGGGCAGAGTAACATCATGAGTGAAGTTTCTCTTCCAAGCAGCAAAAGTTGGCCTTTTATATCTGAAAATTTTACCATTTCTGATGAGCCAAATATTCCAAGCTGCTAGATAAGCGACCTCCCTAAAGAAAGGTTGCCCAAAGCTCTTCCTTGCAGCAAGTAAACACTGAGCTGGGGTTAAACCAGCTAACCATTGGATGTTCAAGTAGTTCCATACTCTTGTGCTGAATTGACATGTGAAGAAAAGATGATCTCTATCCTCATGAGCATGGGCAAAGCATAATGGGCATGTGTTGTCATCCTGAGGTGATCGCCAGTGCCTCCTCACCTGCATATCTCTGGTATTGAGCCTATCATTTAACATCAACCAGGCAAACACCTTTATCTTCATTGTCGCCTTACTTTCCCAAATCCATTTGGCTGGAGTATCAGTGGCCATATGAGCATGCATCACTATATAATAACTTTTGGCGGAGAAAATACCTTTGCCAGGTGTCCAGGACCACGAATCAGGAACCCCTTCATCAGCATGAAGGCTAAGGAGTCCAGACTGGACAGTGATCATCTCATCCATTGCTTCTAGTGACAAGGGTAGATGAAATAGTTTAGACATATCAGTTGTGTTTATCACCTCTCGTACAGACACCTTGTCATCAATGGCAAAAGAGAACAACCTAGGAAATCTCTCTCTGAGGGGAACAAATGAGCCTAGGAACACCCAAGCATCAAACCAAAAAAGAACAGAGTCCCCCATGTTGATGGTAACCTCAGAATGAAGTCTGAAAACTTCATTGAGCTTGAGTATGTCTCCCCACCAATAAGAACCACATAAAACTGTGCCATGAGGAACAACACCATCATAGTAGGTATTCCAAATGAGAGAAACCCAAGGGATATCTGCTTTGTTATAAAACTTGGAAAGGTGCTTGGAAAGGAGAGCTCTATTTTGGATGGTTGGATTTACTATCCCCATGCCACCTTTATCTTTGGGTCTGCAAACAAGAGGCCAAGCTGCAAGTGATTGCCTAGGAGTATCAGAATTTCCTCTCCATAAGCACTGCCACATAATCCTTTCTAATTGCTTTATAATACCAGCTGGCAAACATAAACTGCAAAGAAAATAGATGGGCAAATAGGACATCACTGATTGTAGTAATTGTAACCTAGCACCCTGATTGAGAAGGGTAGAACTGGCAGACAACCTTCTTTCAACTCTATCAACCACAGGAAATAAATCTTGGATTCTGGGTTTAGTTGTTCATACAGGGAGCCCCAGGTAAGTAAAGGGAAGGGTCCCAACTTGGCAACCAAAAACAGAAGCTAACCTGGCAGTTTCTGCCTCATCCACATTAATAGGCAATATGCATGATTTATGGAAGTTTACCCTAAGACCTGTGGAGGCATGGAAATCTTGCAGCATCTCCTTGAGAGCTAATAGTTGCGAATCCACAGCAGGCACAATGAGGAGAGTGTCGTCAGCATATTGCACTATAGGGAAATTAGGATCATGAGTTTCAATAGGCAGGGAGATCACTCCATTTCTGAGCATATTGTTTACCAAAGTTTGTAGCAGATCGGCCGCAAGAACAAACAAGAGGGGTGATAGTGGGTCACCCTGACTCACTCCCCTTTTGCAGGTAAATTGTTTTCCAGGCACACCATTTAGAATGACAGAAGAAGTACAAGAGGATAGAAGCTCTCTAATCCAACCAATCCACTTGCTATCAAAACTTTGTGATGCAGGAGTTTGAGTATTAGGTCATGCTCAACAATATCAAAGGCTTTGGCAAAATCCAGTTTAAGAATCAAGATAGGCTTCTTGGACTTGTGACACTGATGGATATATTCCAGAGTCCAAGGAATGCAATCTTGGATAGACCTGCACTTAAGGAACCCATATTGGTTTTTATGAATGCACTTTAGAATAACCTTCTACAATCTATTAGCCAACATTTTAGTCAGAAACTTCAGACAACTATTTGTCAAGGAAATAGGCCTAAAATAATTAGGACTCTCAGGTGATAGTTTCTTTGGAATTAAGGTGATTAAAGACCCATTGATGCTGCTAATAGTGACATTTCCATCATAGAAATCTTGGAATAGCTGCAAAAAATCATCCTTAATGATGTGCCAGCACCATTTGACAAACAAACCGGTAAAACCATCAGGGCCAGGGGCCCTATCAGTAGGCAGAGACTTAAGAACCTCATTTATTTCCTCCTCAGAAAATGGAGCAGGCAAATTATCCAGATCATCCACTTTGTCAATCAATGAGGCTAGGTCAAACTTCATGTCAGTCCCCTCAGTGACACCCATTCTATCCTTGAAAGTGCCCCATAACATGCCAGCCATCTATTGGTGATCAGAGATAACATCACCATTTTCATTCTGCAGAGAGGAAATTGAGTTCCTCCTGAAACGTTCAATCGCCATTGCTTGGAAAAACTGAGAGTTCTCCTCCCCAACTTTTATCCACCGAATGGTACATCTCTGTTTCTAGTATAGAAACTGCAGGTGGAGTATTTCCTCGATGTGAAGTTTAACAATTTTCCTGAAATTAAATTCAGGTCTTGTTAAAGGCCTTAACTCTTCCAGATTATCAAAAAAGATGACCACCTTGTTACAAGCTTGAATGGCCTTCTTAAGTTTAGACAAGCTGAGGTACCAGTGTTTAAGAGCATTTCGAAGTCTCTTGAATTTTTTAGTCAAGCGAGTTGCATAATTTGTTCTTTTTGTTGGGGCATTCCAAGATTGTTCCACACAGTCATAGAAACCAGGAAAATCCACCCAATAGTTTTCAAACCGAAAGATCTTTGACTTGGGAATAATTGTTGCAATGGAGACTACACAAGGTACATGATCTGATGCTGTTCGTGCTAGAGGAAGGACCATCGTGTTAGGATAGTCGTTAATCCAAGTGGAGGAAGTGAAGAACCAGTCCAGTTGTTCCAGCAACGGATTTTCTTGCATATTAGACCATGTGTGTGATCTTCCTTTTAATGGCAACTCAAGGAGACCAAGGTGGCCAATGACCTCATTGGAGAGGAAAATATCATTTATATCTCCTCCTAGCAAGTTTCTGCTCTCAGGAGATCTAATGAAGTTAAAATTCCCCACAAGGAGCCACTTATCATCTGTTGGAATATCCAGATCATACAGCCACTGAACAAAATCATCTCTATGCTGCCCTTGACAAGGCCCATAAACATTGACCAAGGTCCATCGGCTTGCATTATGGGCGGGTATGAAGAAGACTATGATACCAAACGGCTTAATATCCACTAAAGTGCCAATGAACATGTTAGATCACCACAACACAAGGATTTCACCAGAGGTACCATCAGAGGGTGAATAAACAAAGTTATCAAATCATCTCGGGCAAAACTTTCTAATCGTACGCTGATCGAAGAAATCACATTTAGTTTCTTGCAAACAAATGATAGAGCAAATTTAGTCAACGGGTCTGCCACATTCAAAGCCGTATGTATTTTGCAAATTTTCTATGTCTACAATGCTTTGCACGGAGCTACTCTAGCTAATTGCTCCGACTTTCGATATGTATCTAGATCGAGACTTAGAGTCATCCAGATCCGTGTCAAAGCTTGCATCGACGTAACTCTTTACGACGAACTCTTTGTCACCTCCATAACCGAGAAACATTTCCTTATTCCACTAAGGATATTTTTGACCGCTGTCCAGTGATCCACTCCTGGATCACTATTGTACCCTCTTGCCAAACTTATGGTGAGGTACACAACAGGTCTGGTACACAACATAGCATACTTTATAGAACCTACGACTGAGGCATAGGGAATGACTTTTCATTCTCTTTCTATTTTCTGCCATGGTCGGGTTTTGAGTCTTTACTCAACTTCACACCTGACAACACAGGCAAGAACTCCTTCTTTGACTGTTCCATTTCGAACTACTTCAAAATCTTGTCAAGGTATGTACTCATTGAAAATATGGCAAGCGTCTTGATCTATCTTTATAGATATTGATGATCTATATGTAAGTACCTTCACCGAGGTCTTTCTTTGAAAAAATTCCTTTCAAACACTCCTTTATGCTTTCCAGAAAATTCTACATTATTTCTGATCAACAATATGTCATTCACATATACTTATCAGAAATGTTGTAGTGCTCCCATTCACTTTCTTGTAATTACAGACTTCACCGCAAGTCTGTATAAAACCATATGCTTTGATCACTTTATCGAAGCATATATTCCAACTCCGAGATGCTTGCACCAGTCCATAGATGGATTGCTGGAGCTTGCTCACTTTGTTAGCGCCTTTAGGATCGATAAAAACCTTCTAGTTGCATCATATACAACTCTTCTTTAAGAAATCCATTAAGGAATGCGGTTTTGACATCCATTTGCCAAATTTCATAAAATGCGGCAACTACTAACATGATTCGGATAGACTGTTAAGCATTGATACGAGTGAGAAAATCTCATTGTAGTCAACACCTTGAACTTGTCGAAAACATTTTGCGACAATTCAAGCTTTGTAGATAGTAACACTACTATCAGCACCCGTCTTCCTCTTGAAGATCCATTTATTCTCAATGACTCATCGATCATCGAGCAAGTCAATCAAAGTCCATACTTTGTTCTCATACATGGATCCCATCTCAGATTTCATGGCCTCAAGCCATTTTGCGAAATCTGGGCTCATCATCGCTTCCTCATAGTTTGCAGGTTCGTCATGGTCTAGTAACATGACTTCCAGGACAGGATTACTGTACCACTCTGGTGCGGATCATACTCTGGTTGACCTACGAGGTTCGGTAGTAACTTGATCTGAAGGTTCATGATCATCATCATTAGCTTCCTTACTAATTGGTGTAGGCATCACTGGAACTGATTTCTGTGCTGAACTACTTTCCAATTCAAGAGAAGGTACAATTACCTCATCAAGTTCTACTTTCCTCCCACTCACTTCTTTCGAGAGAAACTCCTTCTCTAGAAAGGATCCATTCTTAGCAACAAAATATCTTTCCTTCGGATCTGTGATAGAAGGTGTACCCAACAGTTTCTTTTGGGTATCCTATGAAGACCCACTACTCTGATTTGGGTTCGAGCTTATCAGTTTGAAACTTTTTCACATAAGCATTGCAACCCCAAACTTTAAGATACGACAGTTTTGGTTTCTTGCCAAACCATAGTTCATACGGTGTCATCTCAACGGATTCAGATGGTACCCTATTTAACGTGAATGCAGATGTCTCTAATGCATAACCCCAAAACAATAGTGGTAAATCGGTAAGAGATATCGTAGATTGCACTATATCCAATAAAGTATGATTACAACGTTCGGACGCACCATTATCCTGTGGTGTTCCAGGTGGCATGAGTTTCGAAACTATTCTTCATTGTTTCAAATGAAGACCAAACTCGTAACTCAAATATTCTCCTCCACGATCAGATCGTAGAAACTTTATTTTCTTGTTATGATGATTTTCCACTTCACTCTGAAATTATTTGAACTTTTCAAATGTTTCAGATTTATGTTTCATCAAGTAGATATACCCATATCTGCTCAAATCATCTGTGAAGGTCAAAAAATAATGATACCTGCCACGAGCCTCAACACTCATCGGACTACATACATCAGTATGTATTATTTCCAACAAGTATGTTGCTCGCTTCATTGTTCCGGAGAACGGGGTCTTAGTCATCTTGCCCATGAGGCATGGTTCACAAGCATCAAATGATTCATAATCAAGTGATTCCAAAAGCCCATCAGCATGGAGTTTCTTCATGCGCTTTACACCAATATGACTTAAATGGCAGTGCCACATATAAGTTGCACTATCATTATTAACTTTCCATCTTTTGGCTTCAATATTATGAATATGTGTATTACTACGATCGAGATTCAATAAACCATTCACCTTGGGTGTATGACCTCAGAAGGTTTTATTCATGTAAACAAAATAACAATTATCCTTGACTTAAATGAATAACCGTATTGCAATAAACATGAACCAATCATATTATGCTCTATGCGAACACCAAATAACATTTATTTTAGGTTCAACACTAATCCCGAAGGTAAAGGGAGTGTGCGATGGTGATCTTATCAACCTTGGAATCACTTCCAACTCACATCATCACCTCACCCTTAACTAGTCTCTGTTTATTTTGCAACTCCCATTTCGAGTTACTACTCTTAGTAACTGAACCAGTCTCAAATACTGAGGTGTTGTTATAAACAATAGTAAAGTACACATCAATACCATGTATATCAAATATATACTTTGGTTCACTTTGCCATCCTTCTTATCCGCCAAGTATCTAAGGCAGTTCCACTTCCAGTGACCATTTCCTTTGTAGTAGAAGCACTCAGTTCTAGGCTTGGGTCTAGCTTTGAGCTTCTTCATGGGGCAACAACTTGCTTGCTATTCTTCTTTGAAGTTCCTATTTCTTTCCCTTTTCCCTTTTTCTTTAAACTACTGGTCTTGTTAACCATCAACACTTGATGCTATTTATTGATTTCTACCTTCGCCGATTTCAGCATCGCGAAGAGCTTGGATATTACTTTCGTTATCCCTTGCATATTATAGTCATCACTAAGTTCTAGTAACTTGGTTATAGTGACTAGAGAACTTTGTCAATTACTTTCTTATCTGGAAGATTAACTCCCACTTGATTCAAGCAATTGTAGTACCTAGACAATCTGAGCACATGCTCACTAGTTGAGCTATTCTCCTTCATCTTGTAGGCAAAGTACTGTCAGAGGTCTTCTACCTCTCGACATGGGCATGACTATGAAATACCAATTTCAACTCTTGGAACATCTCATATGCATCATGGTGTTCAAAATGTTTTTGAAGTCCTGGTTCTAAGACGTAAAGAATGGTGAACTAAACTATCATGTAGTCATCATACCGAGCTTGTCAAACGTTCATAACATCTGCATCTGCTACTGCAAAAGGTCTGTCACCTAGTGGTGCATCAAGGACATAATTCTTCTGTGCAGCAATGAGGATAATCCTCAGATCATGGAGCTAGTCCGCATCATTGCTACTAACATCTTTCAACATAGTTTTCTCTAGGAACATATTGTAAATAAAATGGGGAAGCTATACGTGAGCAATTGATCTACAACATGGATATGCAAATACTATCAGGACTAAGTTCATGATAAATTAAAGTTCAATTAATCATATTACTTAAGAACTCCCACTTAGATAGACATCCCTCTAGTCATCTAAATGATCATGTGATCCAAATCAACTAAACCATGTCCGATCATCACGTGAGATGGAGTAGTTTTCAATGGTGAACATCACTATGTTGATCATATCAACTATATGATTCACGCTCGACCTTTCGGTCTCTAGTGTTCCAAGGCCATATCTGCATATGCTAGGCTCGTAAAGTTTAACCTGAGTATTCTGTGTGTGCAAAACTGGCTTGCACCCATTGTATGTGAACGTAGAGCTTATCACACCCGATCATCACGTGGTGTCTCGGCACGACAAACTGTCGCAACGGTGCATACTCGGGGAGAACACTTATACCTTGAGATTTAGTGAGAGATCATCTTATAGTGCTACCGCCGAACTAAGCAAAATAAGATATATAAAGGATAAACATCACATGCAATCAAAATATGTGACATGATATGGCCGTCATCATCTTGTGCCTTTGATCTCCATCTCCAAAACACCGTCATGATGTCTATCGTCACCGGCATGACACCATGATCTCCATCATCTTGATCTCTATCAACGTGTCGTCACATGGTCGTCTCACCAACTATTGCTTTTGCAACTATTGCTATCGCATAGTGATAAAGTAAAGCAATTATATGGCGCTTGCATCTTATGCAATAAAGAGACAACCATAAGGCTCCTGCCAGTTGCCGATAACTTTAACAAAAAAATGATCATCTCATACAACAATTTTATATCTCATCACGTCTTGACCATATCACATCACAACATGCCCTGCAAAAACAAGTTAGACGTCCTCTACTTTGTTGTTGCAAGTTTTACGTGGCTACTACGGGCCGAACAAGAACCATTCTTACCCATGCATCAAAAACCACAACGCAGTATAGTGATTGCTTTTTGATCTTCAAAAAGAACCCTGTTCATTGAATCCGATTCAACTAAAGTTGGAGAAACAAACACCCACTAGCCACATGTGTGCGAAGCACGTCGGTAGAACCAGTCTTGCGCAAGCGTACGCGTAATGTTGGTCTAAACCGCTTCATCCAACAATACCACCGAATCAAGGATCAACTTGTGACGGCAAGCAATATGTATATACCCATGCCCAAAACTCCTTGGTGTTCTACTCGTGCAGATAACATCTACGCATAAATCTGGCTCTGATAGCCCACAAGTATAGGGGATCGCAACAGTTTTCGAGGGTAGAGTATTCAACCCAAATTTATTGATTCGACAGAAGGGGAGCAAAAGAATATTCTCAAGTATTATCAGTTGAGTTGTCAATTCAACCACACCTGGAAACTTAATATCTGCAGCAAGGTATTAAGTAGCAAAGTAATATGATAGTGGTGGTAATGGTAGCAAAAGTAATGTTTTTGGTATTTTATAGTGAGGATAACAATATCAACGAAAAAGTAAATAAGCGAAGAACAATATATGGAAAGCTCGTAGGCAATGGATCGATGATGGAGAATTATGCCGGATGCGGTTCATCATGTAACAGTCATAACCTAGGGTGACACAGAACTAGCTCCAGTTCATCAATGTAATGTAGGCATGTATCCCGAATATAGTCATACGTGCTTATGGAAAAGAACTTGCATGACATCTTTTGTCCTACCCTCCCGTGGCAGCGGGGTCCTATTGGAAACTAAGGGATATTAAGGCCTCCTTTTAATAGAGTACCGGACCAAAGCATTAACACATAGTGAATACATGAACTCCTCAAACTACGGTCATCACCGGGAGTGGTCCCGATTATTGTCACTTCAGGGTTGCCGGATCATAACACATAGTAGGTGACTATAGACTTGCAAGATAGGATCAAGAACTCTCATATATTGATGAAAACATAATAGGTTCAGGTCTGAAATCATGGCACTCGGGCCCTAGTGACAAGCATTAAGCATAGCAAAGTCATAGCAACATCAATCTCAGAACATAGTGGATACTAGGGATCAAACCCTAAGAAAACTAACTCGATTACATGATAAATCTCATCCAACCCATCACCGTCCAGCAAGCCTATGATGGAATTACTCACGCACGGTGGTGAGCATCATGAAATTGGTGATGGAGGATGGTTGATGATGACGATGGTGACGGATTCCCCTCTCCGGAACCCCGAACAGACTCCAGATCAGCCCTACCGAGAGAGTTTCGGGCTTGGCGGCGGCTCTGTATCATAAAACACGACTAATCCTTCTCCCTGGTTTTTTCTCCCCGAAAGTGAATATATGGATTCCAGGTTGAGGTCGGTGGAGCGTCAGGGGGCCCACGAGGCAGGCGGTTGCGCCTAGGGGGTAGGGCGCGCCCCCACCCTCGTGGACAGGTGGAGGCCCCCCTTGACGTGGATATTTTCCAGTATTTTTTATATATTGCAAAATAATTCTCCGTTGATTTTTAGGTCATTCCGAGAACTTTTGTTTCTGCACAAAAATAACACCATGGCAATTCTGCTGAAAACAGCGTCAGTCTAGGTTTGTTCCATTCAAATCATGCAAGTTAGAGTCCAAAACAAGGGCAAAAGTGTTTGGAAAAGTAGATACGATGGAGACGTATTAGGCTCTGATACCAGTGTTGGGGAACGCAGTAATTTCAAAAAAAAAATCCTACGCCCACGGAAGATCATGGTGATGCATAGCAATGAGAGTGGAGAGTATTGTCTATGTACCCTCATAGACCGTAAGCGGAAGCATTATGACAACGCGGTTGATGTAGTCGTACGTCTTCACGATCCGACCGATCCTAGTACCGAAAGTATGGCACCTCCGCGATCTACACACATTCAGCTCGATGACGTCCCACGAACTCATAATCCAGCAGAGTGTCGAGGGAGAGCTTCGTCGGCACGACGGCGTGATGACGGTGATGACGATGCTACCAGAATATGGCTTTGCCTAAGCACCGCTACGATATGATCGACGTGGATTATGGTGGAGGGGGGCACCGCACACGGCTAAGATATCAATGATCAACTTGTGTGTCTATGGGGTGCCTATCGGTGTCAAAACCAGCGGATCTCGGGTAGGGGGTCCCAAACTGTGCAACTAAGGCGGATGCTAACAGGAGGCGGGGGACACAATGTTTACCCAGGTTCGGGCCCTCTCGATGGAGGTAATACCCTACTTCCTGCTTGATTGATCTTGATGATATGAGTATTACAAGAGTTGATCTACCACGAGATTGGAGAGGCCAAACCCTAGAAGCTACCCTATGGTATGATTGTTGTTGTCCTACGGACTAAAACCCTCCGGTTTATATAGACACCAGTGGGAGCGAGGGTTACATAGATTCGGTTACA
The DNA here is from genome assembly GCF_018294505.1 of Triticum aestivum. NCBI lineage: Eukaryota > Viridiplantae > Streptophyta > Magnoliopsida > Poales > Poaceae > Triticum > Triticum aestivum. The sequence goes on along the minus strand of NC_057794.1, from coordinate 147,184,433 downwards.
AGGGAGGAGATCTACATATCCGAATCGCCAAGCTTTCCTTCCACGAAAGGGAGAGTCCCATCCGTACATGGGACGAAGTCTTCAATCTTGTATCTTCATAGTCCAACAGTCCGGTCAAGGGATATAGTCCGGCTGTCCGAGGACCCCCTAATCCAGGACTCCCTCAGTAGCCCCTGGACCAGGCTTCAATGATGACGAGTCCGGCGCACAGATTATCTTCGGCATTGCAAGGCGGGTTCCTCCTCCGAATACTCCATAGAAGATTTTGAACGCAAGGATAGTGTCCGGCTCTGCAAAACAAATTCCACATACCACCGTAGAGAGTATAATATTTCCACAAATCTAATCTGCTGACAACTTTTCATAACGTGACATCACGCCATGGCTCCGGTTATTATTCGAACCGTTTTTCTCAACCAGCTACTACACATATTGTGAGGCGGTTTTCTTGGCACGTCTTGTCGAAGCAGAGATTGTGTCCCCTTATCACGGGATTCTAATCAATACGGGTGTGGGTAACCCAACCACACCATCAATCACGACGCTTGGGGAATAAGCGAGTTTTACCAGGCAAGTGGGGAGGCACACAGTTCTAAAGCCCTTATTAAGGGATAAGGACTTCTCTTTTTTACCCACGCCTTCTTCTCCTCTGCCCATCCATTCTTGCGCACTCGAGATCCAGCGCCCAATTTCGCATTTTCTTCGAAGAACCACTCCAAATATGTCTGGAGCGGGAGGCAAGTGGATGGCCTCTACCGTCCGGAAGAAGGACATCAAGAAACTTCGGGAGGCCGGGTATCTAGCCCAGGAAATAGGCCATCGTCTCCCAACGGCGGGACAGATCATCCCTACCCCGGAACCCCACAAAAGGGTCATATTCCTCCCTCGTTTTGTCCGTGGGCTAGGGTTTCCCCTCCACCCATTTGTTCGCGGCATCATGTATTATTACGGGATTGATTTTCACGATCTATCCCCCAATTCCTTCCTCAATACCTCGACATTCATTGTCGTGTGCGAGGCTTTTCTCCACATCCCGCCACACTTCAGCTTATGGCTGAAGATCTTTAATATGAAGCCAAAGGTAGTGGGTGGTGAGCACGCTGAGTGCGTGGGCACTATGGTGAGCAAGATGCCCAACATCACATGGCCAACAGGTACCTTCAATGACTCCGTCAGGGAGTGGCAATAGGAGTGGTTTTACATTACCGAGCCGCGCGGCGCGAAGTGGGCCGCTGCTCTTGAGTTCCAATCCGGAGCCCCTCTGCGGCTCACGTCCTGGCTCAAGAAGAGCTTGGAGTGGTCCTCGTCCGACGAACTGTTGGCGCTCTAGACGTGCGTCAAGGGTATGGAAGTCAAGAATATCGAACTTGTCAATGTAGTCCAGGTGATGTTAGTCCGCCGGATCCTACCTTGTCAACACCGGACTTGCAATCTATGGGAATTCGATATGACCAAGCACCAGACCCTGCGAGAGCTCTTTGGCTCCTCACACGAAGACATCTGGAAGCTGATTTTTAAGCCCGACAAATCATGGCCGTACTCGGCCGAGGACCATGGGTACTAACTGTCCCGCCCTGCAAGCTCGGTAAGTTACCATACGTTTTATTCTCATAACTCAAGGGAAATGCTTAATGTGTTTTACACAACTTCTCCTAGGGCTGGACGAAGAAGGCGGGGCGGATCCAATGTCCGGCCCTGCTGCCCGAAGAACCGGCCGGCCCACTTCTGACGAAGATGTTGGACCCGGCGCCTTACAAGGTGCCGGAGAAGAAGACCGAAAATGAGGCCTAAAAGACCCAGGTGGCCTTCGTCACCATGCCCGACCCGCCTCCTAAGAGGACGAGGAGGAGGAAGACGAATCCCCAGTAGGGGGAAGAAAGAAGAGGACGGCCTTCGTACACTTGGAGGCCGAGTCGCCTAAAAGCGGAAAAAACTCTTCTTACAGAAGAGTCCACTGCCGTCGCCGATAGCAGCCCGGCCTGGGATCCTAGGGCCCAGCCCCTAGTGAACTTGTAAGTATATAAAATCCGAACACGTTCATGTGTCCGGACCCATCATGGCATAGAATTTTAACATGAGCCATATTTTTTTGTAGTCCGACGGGGTCATGTTCCGAACAATCCTCGTCCGAGGATTTGCTGAGCTCGCATGCTATGGAGAGCGGGACGCCTCCGAAGGCCCCTCCCCCCGAACATGTGTTCAACAATGAGGCTTCGTCCCAGAGGGACTCCGTCCAAGGAGGGGCAGAGAAAATTGTGAAGGCGGCGCCTGGAGGTCAAACTTCAGGGGCCAGAGACATGGGGAAGAAGATCCCCACGGGAGTCGATGGCGGGGACCATCTTGAATTTGGCCCCCAGCCGGACACGGTTTCGGAGACCAATACGACTCCAAAATCAAGCAGGCAGCCTTCCTAGGCTAGAGAGGGCGACCTTGTTCCACCGGCGACCTCTGTCCAACCAGAGGCGCCGGGTGCTTTATTGGTGGCGCTGAAGAGCGCCTCCATCGTCGATGAACACCGTGCCCTTATTGGTGCGGTGATCGAGAAGATTTAGTCCGCTGAAAATGGACTGAATGAAGCCTGTATCGGCCTTATAAGGGGTTTTGAGGTATGTTTTATACGGTTTCGAAGAGTGTCATAGTATGGATAGTAGCCCCTGATACACTGTCCGGTGAACGAAAGAACCGGACAGAGGATCAAATATATTTTTCGCGGGAAGACTCATTTGATGACATCTATCTCTCTTCTTTTGTAAGCAGGCGTCTGTAGTGGCTACTGCCGCTCATACCGCGGAGGTTTCTGGACTGAATCAATGTCTGGAGCGGGCCGAAGCGGAGCTTGGCCAGTAAAAAAGGCAGTTGGAAGATCAACAAGGTATGCACAAATCTTTGTTGCGTTCAGTGCGAACGAATTTTCAGTATGACACAACATGTGTCATGATTTGCGCCAGGGGTGATGACCGAAGTCGAGGCTCTCAAGAAGGCTGTTGCCGAGGCCGAGGAAAAGGCAGCCGCAGAGCAGGCTCGTCGTGAGAAGCACGAGGCCAAGGTTGTGGAAGCTAGGCGAGAGCTCCAAGAGGCCATGAAAAAATGCGAGACCCTGGAGCAGAGTTTAATGGAGAAAGAATCCGAACTCACCAGGGCTCATCAGGCCGTGCGCGATGCCCATGGGGAAACTCAAGGCGCCCTGCAGGAGATCCAAGAGGCGAGGGAGATCACGGCGGTAAGGTCTTTTTCCATGTAAAGCAAGTATTTCAGGAGAAAATTATGCTTTATAAATTTAAGTTCATATTTCTCCAGGGGTGTTTGCGGAACTTCCTCGCAGCATTTCGGATGCCGCCAAATTCTACCGAGCCGAAGAGGGGAATATTGTGGATAAGCTCTTCTGGTCGCAGTATCTGGCACCGAACTATCCGGTGCCTTTTACCGATCAACTGAAACAGCTGATTGAACTGCATAAGGTGGCCGAACTAGGATTTGATTATCCGACTATGGCCCGCCGATCCGATTCTAGGTAGCTACTCCGGGCTCGTGAAGTGACTTGTTAGTGCCTGCCCTCGACTTGACGTCATCCAGCGGTCGGTCTGCATAGAAGGTGCACGAATGGCCTTTGCCTACACAAAGGTGCACGAATGGCCTTTGCCTGCACAAAGGTGCACTGGGGGAAGATGGATGCTGAAAAGCTGATGACCGAGGGACCGCCAGAGGGAAAGGAGCACCGCAAGCCTGAATTGTATTATGAAAGTACCCCTTTTCTTTGCCTCTTGCATATCTTCAGGACTGAGAAATAGAATAACCCTTTTCTTCGGAGCTGGGTTACGAGTTGTTCAGGAATTGGATCAGGAAGTGTCCAATTATTTTCATTAGTCAACATATTATTCAATAGAATTTCAGCTTCATCTGGTGTTCTTTCCCTGAAAACACAACCAGCACAACTGTCCAGGTGGTCTCTGGAAGCATCGGTTAGTCCATTATAAAAGATATCAAGTATTTCATTTTTCGGAAGAGGATGATCAGGCAAAGCATTAAGTAATTGGAGAAGCCTCCCCCAAGCTTCTCGGAGACTCTCTTCTTCAATTTGCACAAAATTATATACTTCCCTTAAAGCAGCTTGTTTCTTATGAGCAGGGAAATATTTAGCAGAGAAGTAATAAATCATATCCTGGGGACTACGCACACAACTAGGATCAAGATAATTAAACCATATCTTAGCATCACCCTTTAATGAGAACGGAAATAATTTAAGGATGTAATAGTAGCGAGTTTTCTCATCATTAGTGAACAGGGTAGCTATATCATTTAATTTAGTAAGATGTGCCACAACAATTTCAGATTCATAGCCATAGAAAGGATCAGATTCAACTAAAGTAATTATCTCAGGATCAGCAGAGAAATCATAATCCTTATCAGTAACAAAGATAGGTGAAGTAGCATAAGCAGTATCATATTTCATTCTAGCATTCAAAGTTTTTTGTTTCAGCTTAGCTAATAATTTTTTAAGATCACTCCTATCATTACAAGCAAGAAAATCTCTAGCAGTTTCTTCATCCATAACATAAACCTCAGGAACAACAGGCAATTCATATCTAGGGGGAGAATCTTCATCATCACTTTCATCAATATTATTAGCTTCAATAATTTCATTCTCTCTAGCCCTAGCAAGTTGTTCATCAAGAAATTCACCAAGTGGCACAGTAGTATCAATTATAGAAGTAGTTTCATCATAAGTATCATTCATAGTAGAAGTGGCATCATCAATAACATGCGACATATCAGAGTTAATAGCAGAAGCAGGTTTAGGTGTCGCAAGTTTACTCAAAATAGAAGGTGAATCAAGTGCAGAGCTAGAAGGCAGTTCCTTACCTCCCCTCGTAGTTGAGAGATAAATCTTGGTTCTTGGATCTTTCAAGTTCTTCATAATGATAAGCAGATATAAATCACAAGTGACTCAAAGAATAGAGCTATGCTCCCTGGAAATGGCGACAGAAAATAGTCTTGATAACCCACAAGTATAGGGGATCGCAACAGTTTTCGAGGGTAGAGTATTCAACCCAAATTTATTGATTCGACACAAGGGGAGCCAAAGAATATTCTCAAGTATTAGCAGCTGAGTTGTCAATTCAACCACACCTGGAAACTTAATATCTGCAGCAAGGTATTTAGTAGCAAAGTAATATGATAGTGGTGGTAACGGTAGCAAAAGGTAACGGTAGCAAAAGTAAATTTTTTGGTGTTTTATAGCGAGGATAACAATAGCAACGGAAAAGTAAATAAGTGAAGAACAATATATGGAAAGCTCATAGGCAATGGATCGGTGATGGAGAATTATGCCGGATGCGGTTCATCATGTAATAGTCATAACCTAGGGTGACACAAAACTAGCTTGAGTTCATCAATGTAATGTAGGCATGTATTCCGAATATAGTCATACGTGCTTATGGAAAAGAACTTGCATGACATCTTTTGTCCTACCCTCCCGTGGCAGCGGTGTCCTATTGGAAACTAAGGGATATTAAGGCCTCCTTTTAATAGAGTACCGGACCAAAGCATTAACACATAGTGAATACATGAACTCCTCAAACTATGGTCATCACTGGGAGTGGTCCCGATTATTGTCACTTCGGGGTTGCCGGATCATAACACATAGTAGGTGACTATAGAGTTGCAAGATAGGATCAAGAACTCTCATATATTAATGAAAATATAATAGGTTCAGATCTGAAATCATGGCACTCGGGCCCTAGTGTCAAGCATTAAGCATAGCAAAGTCATAGCAACATCAATCTCAGAACATAGTGGATACTAGGGATCAAACCCAAACAAAACCAACTTGATTACATTATAAATCTCATCCAACCCATCACCGTCCAGCAAGCCTATGATGGAATTACTCACGCACGGCGGTGAGCATCATGAAATTTGTGATGGAGGATGGTTGATGATGACGAAGGCGACAGATTCCCCTCTCTGGAGCCCCGAACGGACTCTAGATCAGCCCTCCCGATAGAGTCTAGGGCTTAGCGGCGGCTCCGTATCGTAAAACGCAATGAATCCTTCTCCCTGGTTTTTTCTCCCCGAAAGTGAATATATGGAGTACAGGTTCAGGTCGGTGGAGCGTCAGGGGGCCCACGAGGCAGGGGGCGCGCCCAGGGGGGTAGGGCACGCCCCCACCCTCGTGGACAGGTGGAGGCCCCCCTGATGTGGATCTTCGTTCCAGTATTTTTTATATATTCCAAAATAATTCTCCGTTGATTTTCAGGTCATTCCGAGAACTTCTATTTCTGCACAAAAATAACACCATGGCAATTTTGCTGAAAACAGCGTCAGTCCGGGTTAGTTCCATACAAATCATGCAAGTTAGAGTCCAAAAGAAGGGCAAAAGTGTTTGGAAAAGTAGATACGACGGAGACGTATCAACTCCCCCAAGCTTAAACATTTGCTTTTCCTCAAGCAATTCAGTTGATAAACTGAAAGTGATAAAGAGAAACTTTTACAAACTCTGTTTGCTCTTGTTGTTGTAAATATGTAAAGCCAGCATTCAAGTTTTCAACAAAGATTATGAACTAACCATATTCACAATAACATTTAGGTCTCATGTTTACTCATATCAATGACATAATCAACTAGCGAGCAATAATAATAAATCTCGAATGACAACACTTTCTCAAAACAATCATAATATGATATAACAAGATGGTATCTCGCTAGCCCTTTCTGAGACCGCAAAACATAAATGCAGAGCACCTTTAAAGATCAAGGACTGACTAGACATTGTAATTCATGGTAAAAGAGATCCAGTCAAGTCATACTTAATGTAAACTAACAGTAATGAATGCAAATGGCAGTGGTGCTCTCCAACTAGTGCTTTTTAATAAGAGGATGATGACTCAGCATAAAATTAAATAGATAGGCCCTTCGTAGAGGGAAGCAGGGATTTGTAGAGGTGCCAAAGCTCGGTTTTGAAATATATATGAATAATATTTTGAGCGGTATACTTTCATTGTCAACATAACAACCAAGAGATGGTGATATCTTCCATGCTACACACATTATAGGCAGTTCCCAAACAGAATGGTAAAGTTTATACTCCCCCTCCACCAACAAGTGTCAATCCATGGCTTGCTCGAAACAACGAGTGCCTCCAACTAACAAGAGTCCCGAGAGAGTTTTGTTTGCAGTTATTTTGATTTGATTTGCATAAAGCATGGGACTGGGCATCCCGGTGACCAGCCTTTTTCTCGTGAGTGAGGAGCGGAGTCCACTCCTCTTGAGAATAACCCGCCTAACATGGAAGATACGGACAACCCTAGTTGATACATGAGCTATTCGAGCATACAAAACAGAATGTTTATTTGAAGGTTTAGAGTTTGGCACATACAAGTTTACTTGGAACGGCAGGTAGATACCGTATATAGGTAGGTATGGTGGACTCATATGGAACAACTTTGGGGTTTATGGAATTGTATGCGCAAGCAGTATTCCCGCTTAGTACAGGTGAAGGCTAGCAAAAGACTGGGAAGCGACCAGCTAGAGAGCGACAACAGTCATGAACATGCATTAAAATTAATCAACACCGAATGCAAGCATGAGTAGGATATAATGCACCATGAACATAAATATCGTAGAGGCTATGTTGATTTTGTTTCAATTACATGCGTGAACATGTGCCAAGTCAAGCCACTCGAATCGTTCAAAATAGGATACCACCCTATTATACCACATCACAACCATTTTAATAGCATGTTGACATGCAAGGTAAACCATTATAAGCTCCTAGCTAATTAAGCATGGCATAAGAAACTACAATCTCTAATTGTCATTGAAAACATGTTTATTCATAATAGGCTGAATTAGGAACAATGAACTAATCATATTTACAAAAACAAGAGAGGTCGAGTTCATACCAGCTTTTTCTCATCTCAATAAGTTCATCATATAATCATCATTATTGCCTTTCACTTGCACGACCAAATAGTGAGGATAATAATAATAGTGCACGCGCATTGGACTAAGCTAGAATCTGCAAGCATTCAATTCAAGAGAGAAGACAAGGTAATATGGGCTCTTTGTTAGATCAACAATAATGCATATGAGAGCCACTTTAACATTTTAATTATGGTCTTCTCCTCTCGGCCCCCAAAGAACAAGAAAAGAAATAAAACTATTTACACCGGAACGCTCCCAACAAGCAAAAGAAGAACAAGAAATCTTTTTGGGTTTTCTTTTTAATTATTACTACAAGCATGGAAAGTAAACTAATTAAAAGCTAGAACTAATTTTTTTGTTTTTCTTAAGGTTTATCAAACACACAAGAAGAAAGCCAAAAATGGAAAATAAACTAGCATGGATGATACAATGAAAAAGTATGAGCACCGACGCCTAGCATGAGTGTGTGAACGTGAATGTAATGTCGGTGAGAGATACGTACTCCCCCAAGCTTAGGCTTTTGGCCTAAGTTGGTCTATGGCCATGGCTGGCCTGGCGGATATCCAAAGTAATAGTTGGGGTCGTACTGTGAAGAAGCCTCGGGTTTCCACTGGTTGGCAATCACCTCCGGATCCCACTGGTAATCAGACTGTCATGGCAGATCAAATTGTGGTTCCGTCTCGGGCTCTATAGCTGATGTAGGGTTCCGGTAGGCGTGAATGGCCTCCAACGGAACAAGGTACTTGCCTGCAGATAAATCAAACATGGAAGGAGTAGGCAAGGTAATAGTCTTAGGATGATTTTCACCAAATGTTAATTTGTACTTAAGCGCCTTTTCCCGATTCTTAACGATAAAATCATGTGCTACCATACTCTTATAATCTAGATAAATAGGAGGCAGCAACTTCTCTTCCTTCTCATAATGCCTAATAGGTATGTTAAAGTGTGCAGCAAGGCGCGAGGCGAAGATGCCTCCAAGGACAGGGCCCTTAGTATGGTTAAGATTTAACTGCTTTGCAACAATAGGGCCCATACTGAACGTGTCATCATGAAATAAGGCATGGCACAAAATAACAATATCAGGGGCACTCAGGTTTCCATAGTTTCTACGCCCAATTAAGCATCTACTAGCAAATATAGCAAAGTAACGTAGAACAGGAAAGTGTATGCTAGTAATTCGTGCGTCGGAAACCTTCCTCGTTTCCCCTACAGTAATGGTATCAATAAACCCATCCACATCGTCACGATGTGGTTCCTCTACGCTTCCCTCGAAAGGGATCAAACAAACCCGACAAAAATCATGAAGTGACATCTCCTTATGCTCATCATTTAAATAAAATTCCACCGTAGGTGGTGAGCTCCTAGCATGGAAATGAAAGTTTTGCACAAAGATATTGGTGAGTAAGAGATACTATTCGCGTTGGTCGTGGAGGAAGGTGGCGAGGCCTGCATTCTCAGCCAATTCATAAAAATCATCATAAATCCTGACTACTCTCAAGAAATCATCACAAGGCCATTCACACGGCTGAACCTTCACGGTGCGAGGAAGATTATATTTGGGCCTCTTATCCTCCTCACTTTGCTTATCCTTCGAGCTTCAGCTCGATGAGCCCCTCAAAAATCTCTTCATCTTTTTCTGAAAATTTCTGAAATTTTTAGTAACTTCAAAATAAAAGTGAACCAAACTCAACAAAATTGATAGCAACTACTCCTACAAGTGCCTAGAGGCAATATCATGCATCAAAACTACTTTTGACCACACAAATTTGACATGCAAGCTCAAGAACAGGGTCACCTAAGCAGCAAAATATGCAATGAATAAAGCACTAGAACAAAAACTAATAGGGCCATTGGAGGATTCACATACCAAGGAACAATCCCCCAAAGCAGTTTTTTGAATGGAGCTTTGAGCAAGGAGATCGAAAATGGCAGCAAAATGAGCTTGGACTCGGGTTTGAGCTGGTTAGTGATGTTTGTGGGAGGAAGAAGGAGTGTGTGGTAGCTGGAATAAGTGGAGGGGAGCCACCATGGACCCACGAGGCAGGGGGCGCGCCCAGGGGATAGGGCGCGCCCTCCACCCTCGTGGCCAGGTGCTTGCTCCCCTGCTGTGTTCTTAGTGTCACATATTCTCAAATATTCCTGAAAAATCATATTTAAATTTCAGGGCATTTGGAGAACTTTTATTTTCGGGGTATTTTTTATTGCACTAATAATTCAAGAAACAGACATAATATACTATTTTTGCTTTATTTAATATAAATAATAGAAAGTAAAAAGAGGGTACAGAGAGTTGTGTTTTGTAAATTCATCCATCTCATGCTCATCAAAAGGAATCCACTAACAAGGTTGATCACGCCTTGTTAACAAACTCATCCCTAATAACATGGAACCGGAGAATTTTCGAATAACACTAGGTTACCTCAACGGGGATATGCACATCCCCAACAATAATAATATCATATTTCTTCTTGACAGTAGGAAGAGGAAATTCAAAACCTCCAATAGTAATAATTGGAATTTTTCCAATAGAATTGATACTCTGGACATGAGGTTGTTTCCTCGGAAAGTGTACCGTATGCTCATTACCATTAACATGAAAAGTGACATTGCCTTTGGTGCAATCAATAACAGCCCCTGCAGTATTCAAAAAGGGTCTTCCAAGAATAATAGACATACTATCGTCCTCAGGAATATCAAGAATAACAAAGTCCGTTAAAATAGTAACGTTTGCAACCACAACAGGTACATCCTCACAAATACCGACAGGTATAGCAGTTGATTTATCAGCCATTTGCAAAGATATTTCAGTAGGTGTCAACTTATTCAAATCAAGTCTATGATATAAAGAGAGAGGCATAACACTAACACCGGCTTTAAGATCACATAAAGCAGTTTTAACATAGTTTCTTTTAATGGAGCATGCTATAGTTGGTACTCCGGGATCTCCTTGTTTCTTAGGTATTCCACCCTTAAAAGTATAATTAGCAAGCATGGTGGAAATTTCAGCTTCCGGATTTGTAACAATTTCTTTCATGTACTTAGCATAAGGGTTCATTTTGAGCATATCAGTTAATCGCATACGCAAAAAGATAGGTCTAATCATTTTGGCAAAGCGCTCAAAATCCTCATCATCCTTTTTCTTGGATGGTTTAGGAGGAAAAGGCATGGGTTTCTGAACCCATGGTTCTCTTTCCTTACCGTGCTTCCTAGCAACAAAGTCTTTCTTATCATAACGTTGATTATTTGATTGTGGGTTATCAAGATCAACAGCAGGTTCAATCTCTACATCATTATTATTGCTAGGTTGAGCATCAACATGAACATCATCATTAACATTATCACTAGGTTCATGTTCATTACCAGATTGGGTTTCAGCATCAGAAATAGAAATATCATTGGGATTCTCAGGTGTGTCAACAACAGGTTCACTAGAAGCATGCAAAGTCCTATCATTTTTCTTTTTCTTCCTTTTAGAAGGACTAGGTGCATCAATATTAGTTCTCTGAGAATCTTGCTCAATTCTCTTAGGATGGTCCTCGGGATACAAAGGTTCCTGAGTCATTTTACCACCTCTAGTCATAACTCTAAAACATTATCATTCTTTTTACTATTCAATTCATTGAGCAAATCATTCTGAGCTTTAAGTATTTGTTCTACTTGAGTGGTAACCATAGAAGCATGTTTACTAATAAGTTTAAATTCACCTTAATATTAGCCATATAATCACCCAAGTGTTCAAGCATATCAGCATTGCGTTTTAATTCCCTTCCAAAATAAGCATTGAAGTTTTCTTGCTTAACCATAAAGCTATCAAACTCATCCAAGCATGGGCTAGCAAACTTAGTAAATGGGATTTCAGCTTTATCATATCTATAGAGAGAATTTACCTTTACTACCTGTGTCGGGTTATCAAGACCATGTATTTCTTCAACAGGCGGTAAATTAAGACCATGTATTTCTTCACTAGGAGGTAAATTCTTAACATCTTCAGCTTTAATACCTTTTTCTTTTATAGATTTCTTTGCCTATTGCATATCTTCAAGACTGAGAAATAGAATACCCCTTTTCTTCGGAGCTGGCTTACGAGTTGGTTCAGAAATTGGATCAGGAACTGAATCAGGAAGTGTCCAATTATTTTCATTAGTCAACATAAGATTCAATAGAATTTTAGCTTCATCTGGTGTTCTTTCCCTGAAAACACAACCAGCACAACTGTCCAGGTGGTCTCTGGAAGCATCGGTTAGTCCATTATAAAAGATATCAAGTATTTCATTTGTCTTAAGAGGATGATCAGGCAAAGCATTAAGTAATTGGAGAAGCCTCCCCCAAGCTTCTCGGAGACTCTCTTCTTCAATTTGCACAAAATTATATACTTCCCTTAAAGCAGCTTGTTTCTTATGAGCAGGGAAATATTTAGCAGAGAAGTAATAAATCATATCCTGGGGACTACGCACACAACTAAGATCAAGATAATTAAACCATATCTTAGCATCACCCTTTAATGAGAACAGAAATAATTTAAGGATGTAATAGTAGCGAGTTTTCTCATCATTAGTGAAAAGGGTAGCTATATCATTTAATTTCGTAAGATGTGCCACAATAGTTTCAGATTCATAGCCATAGAAAGGATCAGATTCAACTAAAGTAATTATCTCAGGATCAGCAGAGAAATCATAATCCTTATCGGTAACAAAGATAGGTGAAGTAGCATAAGCAGTATCATATTTCATTCTAGCATTCAAAGTTTTTTGTTTCAGCTTAGCTAAAATTTTCTTAAGATCACTCCTATCATTGCAAGCAAGAAAATCTCTAGCAGTTTCTTCATCCATAACATAACCCTCAGGAACAACATGCAATTCATATCTAGGGGGAGAATCTTCATCATCACATTCATCAATATTATTAGCTTCAATAATTTCATTCTCTCTAGCCCTAGCAAGTTGTTCATCAAGAAATTCACCAAGTGGCACAATAGTATCAATTATAGAAGTAGTTTCATCATAAGTATCATGCAAAGCAGAAGTGGCATCATCAATAACATCCGACATATCAGAGTTAATAGCAGAAGCAGGTTTAGGTGTCACAAGTTTACTCAAAATAGAAGGTGAATCAAGTGCAGAGCTAGATGGCAGTTCCTAACCTCCCCTCGTAGTTGAGAGATAAATCTTGGTTCTTATATCTTTCAAGTTCTTCATAATGACAAGCAGATATAAATCACAAGTGACTCAAAGAATAGAGCTATGCTCCTCGGAAATGGTGCCAGAAAATAGTCTTGATAACCCACAAGTATAGGGGATCACAACAATTTTCGAGGGTAGAGTATTCAACCAAAATTTATTAATTCAGCACAAGGGGAGCCAAAGAATATTCTCAAGTATTAGCAGCTGAGTTGTCAATTCAACCACACTTGGAAACTTAATATCTGCAGCAAGGTATTTAGTAGCAAAGAATATGATAGTGGTGGTAACGGTAGAAAAAGGTAACGGCAGCAGAAGTAATTTTTTTTTGGTGTTTTATAGTGAGGATAACAATAGCAATGGAAAAGTAAATAAGCGAAGAACAATATATGGAAAGCTCGTAGGCAATGGATCGGTGATGGAGAATTATGCCGGATGCGGTTCATCATGTAATAGTCATAACCTCGGGTGTCATAGAACTAGCTCCAGTTCATCAATGTAATGTAGGCATGTATTTCTAATATAGTCATACGTGCTTATGGAAAAGAACTTGCATGACATCTTTTGTCCTACCCTCCCGTGGCAGCGGGGTCCTATTGGAAACTAAGGGATATTAAGGCCTCCTTTTAATAGAGTACCAGACCAAAGCATTAACACATAGTGAATACATGAACTCCTCAAACTACGGCCCTAGTGACAAGCATTTAGCATAGCAAAGTCATAGCAACATCAATCTCAGAACATAGTGGATACTAGGGATCAAACCCTAAGAAAACTAACTCGGTTACATGATAAATCTCATCCAACCCATCACTGTCCAGCAAGCCTATGATGGAATTACTCACGCACGGTGGTGAGCATCATGAAATTGGTGATGGAGGATGGTTGATGATGACGATGGTGACGGATTCCCCTCTCCGGAGCCCCGAACGGACTCCAGATCAGCCCTCCTGAGAGAGCTTAGGGCTTGGCGGCGGCTCCGTATCGTAAAACACGATGAATCCTTCTCCCTGGTTTTTTTCTCCCCGAAAGTGAATATATGGATTCCAGGTTGAGGTCGGTGGAGCGTCAGGGGGCCCACAAGGCAGGGGGGTTGCGCCTAGGGGGGTAGGGCGCGCCCCCACCCTCATGGGCAGGTGGAGGCCCCCCTGACGTGGATATTCTTCCAGTATTTTTTATATATTCCAAAATAATTCTCCATTGATTTTCAGGTCATTCCGAGAACTTTTATTTCTGCACAAAAATAACACCATGGCAATTCTGCTGAAAACAGCGTTAGTCCAGGTTTGTTCCATTCAAATCATGCAAGTTAGAGTCCAAAACAAGGGCAAAAGTGTTTGGAAAAGTAGATACGACGGAGACGTATTAGGCTCTGATACCACTGTTGGGGAACGCAGTAATTTCAAAAAAAATCCTACGCACACACAAGATCATGGTGATGCATAGCAATGAGAGGGGAGAGTATTGTCTACGTACCATCGTAGACCGTAAGCGGAAGCGTTATGACAACGCGGTTGATGTAGTCGTACGTCTTCACGATCCGACCGATCCTAGTACCGAAAGTACGACACCTCCGCGATCTACACACATTCAGCTCGATGACGTCCCACGAATTCATGATCCAGCAGAGTGTCGAGGGAGAGCTTCATCAGCACGACGGCGTGATGACGGTGATGATGATGCTACCAGAACAGGGCTTTGCCTAAGCATTGCTATGATATTACCGAGGTGGATTATGGTGGAGGGGGCACGACACACGGCTAAGATATCAATGATCAACTTGTGTGTCTATGGGGTGCCTGTCGGTGTCAAAACCAGCGGATCTCGGGTAGGGGGTCCCGAACTGTGCGTCTAAGGCGGATGGTAACAGGAGGCGGGGGACACAATGTTTACCTAGGTTCAGGCCCTCTCGATGGAGGTAATACCCTACTTCCTGCTTGATTGATCTTGATGATATGAGTATTATAAGAGTTGATCTACCACGAGATCGGAGAGGCCAAACACTAGAAGCTAGCCTACGGTATGATTGTTGTTGTCCTACGGACTAAAACCCTCCGGTTTATATAGACACCGGTGGGAGCTAGGGTTACACAGATTCGGTTACAAGGGAGGAGATCTACATATCCGAATCGCCAAGCTTGCCTTCCACGCAAGTGAGAGTCCCATCCGGACACATGACAAAGTCTTCAATATTGTATCTTCATAGTCCAACAGTCCGGCCAAGGGATATTGTCTGACTGTCCGAGGACCCCCTAATCTAGGACTCCCTCAGTAGCCCCTGGACCAGGCTTCAATGACGACGAGTCCGGCGCGCAGATTGTCTTCGGCATTGCAAGGCGGGTTCCTCCTCCGAATACTCCATAGAAGATTTTGAACACAAGGATAGTCTCCGGCTCTGCAAAACAAATTCCACATAGCACCGTAGAGAGTATAATATTTCCACAAATCTAATCTGCTGACAACTTTTCATAACATGACATCACGCCATGGCTCCGGTTATTATTCGAATCGTTTTTCTCAACCAGCTGCTGCACATATTGTGAGGCGGTTTTCTTGGCACCTCTTGTCGAAGCAGAGACCGTGTCCCTTATCACGGGATTCTCATCAATATGGGTGTGGGTAACCCAACCACACCATCAATCACGACGCTTGGGGAATAAGCGAGTTTTACCAGGGAAGTGGGGAGGCACGCAGTTCTACCGCCCTTATTAAGGGATAAGGACTTCTCTTTTTTACCCACGCCTTCTTCTCCTCTGCCCATCCATTCTTGCGCACTCGAGCTCCAGCACCAAAGTTCGCATATTCTCCGAAGAACCACTCCAAATATGTCTGGAGCGGGAGGCAAGTGGATGGCCTCTACCGTCTGGAAGAAGGACATCAAGAAACTTCAGGAGGCCGGGTATCTAGCCCAGGAAATAGGCCACCGTCTCTCGACGGCGGGACAGATCGTCCCTACCCCGGAACCCCACAAAAGGGTCATGTTCCTACCTCATTTTATCCGTGGGCTAGGGTTTCCCCTCCACCCATTTGTTCGCGGCATCATGTATTATTACGGGATTGGTTTTCACGATCTATCCTCCAATTCCTTCCTCAATATCTCGACATTCATTGTCGTGTGCGAGGCTTTTCTCCACATCCCGCCACACTTCGGCTTATGGCTGAAGATCTTTAATATGAAGCCAAAGGTAGTGGGCGGTGAGCACGCTGAGTGCGTGGGCGCTATGGTGAGCAAGATGCCCAACATCACATGGCCAACAAGTACCTTCAATGACTCCATCAGGGAGTGGCAATAGGAGTGGTTTTACATTACCGAGCCACGCAGCGCGAAGTGGGCCGCGGCTCCTGAGTTCCGATCCGGAGCCCCTCTGCGGCTCACGTCCTGGCTCAAGAAGGGCATGGAGTGGTCCTCGTCCGACGAACTGTTGGCGCTCCAGACGTGCGTCAAGGGTATGGAAGACAAGAATATCGAACTTGTCAATGTAGTCCAGGTGATGTTAGTTTGCCGGATCCTACCTTGTCAACATCGGACTTGCAATCTATGGGAATTCGATACGGCCAAGCACCAGACCCTGCGAGAGCTCTTTGGCTCCTCGCACGAAGATATCTGGAAGCTGATTTTTAAGCCCGGCAAATCATGGCCGGACTCGGCCGAGGACCGCGGGTACTAACTGTCCCGCCCTGCAAGCTCGGTAAGTTACCACACGTTTTATTCTCATAACTCAAGGGAAATGCTTAATGTGTTTTACACAACTTGTCCTAGGGCTGGACGAAGAAGGCGGGGCGGTTCCAATGTCCGGCCCCGCTGCCTGAAGAACCGGCCGGCCCACTTCCGACGAAGATGTTGGACCCTGCGCCTTACAAGGTGCCGGAGAAGAAGACCGAAAAGGAGGCCAAAAAGACCCAGGGCGGTCTTTGTCACCATGCCCGACCCGCCTCCGAAGAGGACGAGGAGGAAGATGAATCCCCAGTAGGGGGAAGAAAGAAGAGGACGGCCTCCGTACACTTGGAGGCCGAGTCGCCTAAAACGGGAAAAACTCTTCTTAAAGAAGAGTCCACTGCCGTGGCCGATAGCAGCCCAGCGTGGGATCCTAGGGCCCAGCCCCTAGTGAACTCGTAAGTATATAAAATCCGAACATGTTCATGTGCCCAGACCCATCATGGCATAGCATTTTAACCTGAGTCATATTTTTTGTAGTCCGACGAGGTCCCGTTCCGAACAATCCTCGTCCAAGGATTTGCTGAGCTCGCATGCTATGGAGAGCGGGACGCCCCCGAAGGCCCCTCCCCTCGAACATGTGATCAACAATGAGGCTTCGTCCCAGAGGGACTCTGTCCAAGGAGGGGTGGAGAAAATTGTGAAGGTGGCGCCTGGAGGTCAAACTTCAGGGGCCAGAGACATGGGGAAGAAGATCCCCACAGGAGTCGACGGCGGGGACCATCTTGAATTCGGCCCCCAGCCAGACACAGTTTCGGAGACCAATACGACTCCGGAATCAAGCAGGCGGCCCTCCTATGCTGGAGAGGGCGACCCTGTTCCACCGGTGACCTCTGTCCAACCAGAGGCGCCGGGTGCTTTATTGGCGGCGCTAAAGAGCGCCTCCATCATCGATGAAGACCGTGCCCTTATTGGTGCGGTGATCGAGAAGATTTAGTCCGCTGAAAATGGACTGAATGAAGCCTATATCGGCCTTATAAGAGGTTTTGAGGTATGTTTTATACGGTTTCGAGGAGTGTCATTGTATGGATAGTAGCCCCTGATACACTGTCTGGTGAACGAAAGAACCGGACAGAGGATCAAATATATTTTTCGCAGGAAGACTCATTTGATGACATCTATCTCTCTTCTTTTGTAAGCAGGCGTCTGTAGTGGCTACTGCTGCTCATACCGCGGAGGTTTCCACACTGAATCAAAGTCTGGAGCGGGCCGAAGCGGAGCTTGGCCAGTAAAAAAGGCAGTTGGAAGATCAACAAGGTATGCACAAATCTTTGTTGCGTTCAGTGCGAACGAATTTTTAGTATGACACAATATGTGTCATGATTTGCGCCAGGGGTGATGACCGAAGTCGAGGCTCTGAAGAAGGCTATTGCCGAGGCCGAGGAAAAGGCAGCCGCAGAGCAGGCTCGTCGTGAGAAGCACGAGGCCAAGGTTGTGGAAGCTAGGCGAGAGCTCCAAGAGGCCATGAAAAAATGCGAGACCCTGGAGCAGAGTTTAATGGAGAAAGAATCCGAACTCACCAGGGCTCATCAGGCCGTGCGCGATGCCCATGGGGAAACTCAAGGCGCCCTGCAGGAGATCCAAGAGGCGAGGGAGATCACGGCGGGTAAGGTCTTTTTCCATGTAAAGCAAGTATTTCAGGAGAAAATTATGCTTTATAAATTTAAGTTCGGATTTCTCCAGGGGTGTTTGCGGAACTTCCTCGCAGCATTTCGGATGCCGCCCAATTCTACCGAGCCGAAGAGGGGAATATTGTGGATAAGCTCTTCTGGTCGCAGTATCTGGCACCGAACTATCTGGTGCCTTTTACCGATCAACTGAAACAGCTGATTGAACTACATAAGGCGGCCGAACTAGCCATGAAGGATTTGATTATCCGGCTATGGCCCGCCGAGCCGATTCTAGGTAGCTACTTCGGGATCGTGAAGTGACTTGTTAGTGCCTGCCCTCGACTTGACGTCATCCAGCGGTCGGTCTGCATAGAAGGTGCACGAATGGCCTTTGCCCGCGCAAAGGTGCACTGGGGGAAGATGGATGCTAAAAAGCTGATGACCGAGGGACCGCCAGAGAGAAAGGAGCATCGCAAGCCTGAATTGTATTATGAAAGTATCCTGAAAGGATCCTCCCTTGCGGCGGAGCAATGCACCAAGGATATTGTATTTCCATGAATATAGTCATGTTGTCCTTTGTAATGTGTGAACAAGGTCATTTCTATTATTTATTGCCTGTTATAAAAGTTTACCCTCCTGCGCGGCCGTTTTATATATTAAACCTGAGAATTGGCCAGTCGTCAGCTTCTGCCCCCTCGTAAGAAATACGGGGGTGTTTGGGATAAACCTGATCACTCTTTACCCCAGTGTTGGGTCCTTTGAAGGAGGTGTTCAGCACGGCGAACCAAGAAATCATACTATAGGGCTTTATCATTCTCACTTAGCCATAGGAGTATTAGGAAGGTAGGCACAACCCCTAGTGTTCGGAAGACCGCACGAGGGGCCCTATAAGCACCTGATCGGAAGAAGAACCGATCCATCACACATTGCATTGGTTATGGCATTATGCGGGAGAAATCCTTAAAGATTTTACAACCTCTCGAACAGCTGACCAGCTCTCGCCGTATCATGACAGTCAGTTTTCGGCTTTCTCTACTGAGGTGCTCGTCTGGAAGAACCGGGACACAATCGCAGTAGTTCTCCCTGTGCCGCCTTAGCCGATATAGCGGAACGTAAGGCGGCAAAACATGGGAGCCGGGCAAACCCAACATTCCGTGAAGGTGTTCGGACTTTATTGTCGTATTATGGGTAAAACAAATCCCCTGGCGAAGGCATATCGCGGTGTACGGATGCCACTTTACAAAAGAGTTTCAGTAAGAAATAACAGCAAATAAGTGTCATATAAGTGTACATGTTGTATTTGAATAATACGTCGAAGCGTATGAGTACAGGTAATGTGATAAAAAGGGAAATATGACTGTGGAACCTGCTGGGACCGGGGAGGAAGAAGATGTGTGTAGATCCGGAGTATAGCTGGATGGACATCGTGAGGAATATCTAAAGATTCCCTTGTGCATTCAAGTTGTTACCATGTCACCGGGCCCGGTCTGCGCAGAGGTGAGCCCGCAAAGGAAATGTAAGAAATATTTGTGCGTCGGAGAGCGGTCGAGCCGCGATATGTGGCATGTTCTGGACTTCGCCGGAATGTTTAGTTGAGCCCTGGACGATCCGGGCTATCCTTCCGTGAAGTAGTTCAGACTACTTTGAATGTGTCCGATGTTTTAGCCATCAACTCAAGATTTGACTGGAAGGTGCCCTCCATTGCTTCTGCTGTTAAAGCGATGGCATACTCTATGGTACCGAGGGAGAGTTTGGCCTCGCCATTAACCATGATGATGCCGCGCGGACTGGGCATCTTGAGTTTACGGTAGACGTAATGTGGCACCGCGTTGAATCGAGCGAACGTAGTTCGCCCGAGCAGTGCCTGATAATCACTGTGAAAGGGGATGATGTCGAAGATTAACTCTTCGGTACGGTAATTGTCTGGTGATCCGAAGACTACCTCGAGGGCGATGGAGTTGATACAGCTGGCCTCCACGCCTAGTATAATACCTCTAAAGCTGGCTTTAGTGGGTTTGATCATCGAATGGTCGATGCCCATCTTGCGCACTTTGTCCTAGTAAAGCAAATTTAGATTGTTGCCTCCGTCCATAAGGACTTGTGTGAGGTGGAACCCGTCAATTATTGGGTCAAGGACTAGTGCGGCTGGATTGCCGTGACTGGTGTTGACTGGACGATCCATTTGGTTGAAGGTGATCGGCCCTAGTTTGTATTGCGGGCTGAATGGTTTCGTTAGGTCGACATCCCTAAGGGTGTGCATCTGGTCCGGGTTGAGAGTGTGGGTGGCGTTTACCATATTCACCATTTGGGTTTGCTGGAGAGATTTCTTTTGTCCTCCTCTATTCGGTGATCTGGGCTCCTCGTCGCTGTCATCGCTTTGATACCCCTTATCTTTGTTTTTGGCGCCTAACCTGCCAGCTTGTTTGAACACCCAACATTCTCTGCTGGTATGATTGGCTGGTGTTCCTGGTTTGCCATGAATGTGGCATGGACGGTCGAGTATGCGGTCCAAACTGGATGGACCCGAATTGTCCTTTTTGAGTGGCCCTGTCTGCTGGCCGGACTTAGAGCTATTAAATCCGGCATTGATTGTCGTGTCTTCGGCGCTTTCACCATGTTTGTGGCGTTTGTGTTTGTTGCGCCGGGGTTTGCCGTTGCTATCTCTGGCCTCTGATTTGCCACTGTTGCTTGCTGTGTTGTTGCGACGAGCCAACCAGCTATCCTTGCCCACGCAGAAGCGGGTCATGAGTGTCGTGAGGGCTGCCATGGACCTTGGCTTCTCTTGGCCGAGATGTCGGGCGAGCCACTCGTCACGGATGTTATGTTTAAAGGCCGCTAGGGATTCGGCATCCGGACAGTCCACAATTTGGTTCTTTTTGGTTAGGAACCGGGTCCAGAATTTCCTGGCTGACTCTCCGAGCTGTTGTGTTATGTGACTCAAATCATCAGCATCCAGTGGTCGCATATATGTGCCCTAGAAGTTATCCAGGATGCGTCTGCCAGGTTCTCCCAATTTCCGATAGAGTTTGCTAGCAAGCTATTCAGCCAATGCCGAGCCGGTCCTTTGAGTTTCAACGGGAGATACTTGATGGCATGTAGATCATCCCCGCGGGCCATGTGAATGTGGAGGAAGAAATCCTTGATCCATACTGCGGGGTCAGTAGTACCATCGTATGATTCAATGTTCACGGGTTTAGACCCTTCCGGGAATTCATGATCCATTACTTCATCAGTGAAGCATAGAGCGTGTGCAGTGCCTCTGTGCCGGGCTATGTCACGACGCAGTTCGTATGAGTCTTGTCTGCTGTGTTCGGCCCGGCCGGATTTGTTTTTGGTATATCCGGCATGACGGTCGTCGTCATGTGTTGGGGCGCGCCCTCGTGATCCAAAGATTGGTCTTTTGTGTCCTGCTTTGTTTTCCAATACGTCTCGCAGGTCCTGCGTGTTACCCCGGGCCTTGCTATTTTTGTTTGACTGGCGATGGGGTGCGGGCTGGTCTTCGGGCTTATATGCCACTTTGTCGCGGCCACGAGGTGGCCGGTTTGCCGCATCATACACTGGAAGCGCAGGCTTTAATGCTTCCTCTTGAAGTTGGGGTAGCAACCTGTGCTTTGGGAAACTTTTGATTGGGCGCTCGAGTTCGTGTTCCTCGGCTGCCAGGACCTCAGTCCATCTATCTGCTAGCAGATCTTGCTCAACTTGAAGCTGTTGTTGCATTTTCTTCAGGCTTTTTGCTGTTGCAAGAAGCCGGTGCTTGAAGCAGTCCTGTTCGACGGGATCCTCAGGCACGATAAATTCTTCGTCGCCAAGGCTCACCTCGTCTGCGGAGAGAGTCATGTAATTGTCATCCTCTAATTCTACGTCTGCTGCCTGTTCCTTGGGGCTGGCTTGCCCATCCTCCTTCTCAAAGCCTGGCTGGAGGGGATTGTTTTTGTCTTCGGAACTGTTTGCAGCGTTATTGTCTCCTGTGCCGGTATCGCTATTTTTGCTATGGCGGGGCTTAGAGCGGTGCCGATGACGCCGGTTCTTGGATTGCTTCTCGGGGGGATTATCCTCCGTTGCCTTGTTGCCATCGCTTTCTTTGGGGATGTCCACCATGTATATATCATATGATGAGGTGGCAGTCTAGCACCCTTTGGGTGGTGGTTCTTGTTCGTCTCCCACATCGTCGTCCATACCGTCGATGTCTTCGGAGTCGAAGTCGAGCATGTCGGTTAGGTCGTCGACAGTGGCTACAAAGTGGGTGGTGGATGGGGAACAAATTTCTTCGCACGTCCGCTTCCCACTCAAGCCGGACATAGTTCGGCCAAGGGTCTCCTGACAAGGAGAGAGACCATAATGAGTTTAGCATGTCGCCTAGGGGCGACTGCTGAAAGATATCCGTGTAGGTGAACTCCATGATCGGTGCCCAATTAGATTGGATGGGCACGGACGCGAGCGGTTCGGAGTCTATGGCCGGGGACGAATCCGAGTGTCCAGCAACACAGGTCTCATGGGAAGTGAAGTCAGTATTCGGCTCTATCGCCGCTGAGTGTGCGGCCTCCATGGCGTGGTCCATCCACCCGTCCTCGGACGGCGTGATCTGTTCTAGATTGAGGGTCGGAGTAGTTACAGGTGTGATCTCCCAAACACTGTCCGGTGGCAGAGCTAAATCATGCTCATCGTGACTGTGCGGCGTACCTAACATGGGTTCGAATCCGTTGAAGATCAAGTCGCTGCGGATGTCGGCGGTATAGTTCAAGCTACCAAACCTGACCTGATGGCCAGGGGCGAAGCTCTCGATCTGCTCCAGATGGCCGAGCGAGTTGGCCCGCAGTATGAAGCCACCGAATATGAAGATCTATCTGGGGAGGAAAACCTCACCCTGGATCGCATCGTTGCCGATGATCGAAGGAGCCATCAAGCCTTATGATGAAGACATAGTGGAACTCTCAATGAAAGCACCAATGTCGGTGTCAAAACTGACGGATCTCGGGTAGGTGGTCCCGAACTGTGCGTCTAAGGCGGATGGTAACAGGAGGCGGGGGACACAATGTTTACCCTGGTTTGGGCCCTCTCGATGGAGGTAATACCCTAATTCCTGCTTGAATCTTGATGATATGAGTATTAAAAGAGTTGATCTACCACGAGATCGGAGAGGCTAAACCCTAGAAGCTAGCCTATGGTATGATTGTTGTTGTCCTACGGACTAAAACCCTCCGGTTAATATAGACACAGGTGGGAGCTCGGGTTACACAGAGTCGGTTACAAGGGAGGAGATCTACATATCCGAATCGCCAAGCTTGCCTTCCACACAAAGGAGAGTCCCATCCGGACACGGGACGAAGTCTTCAATCTTGTATCTTCATAGTCCAATAGTCCAGCTAAGGGATATAGTCCGGCTGTCCGAGGACCCCCTAATCCAGGACTCCCTCAGTTCCCCTCCCCCGTATATAAAGGAGTGGAGGAGGGGGAGGGCCAGCCCTCTCTATGGCGCGCCCTAGGGGAGTCCTACTCCCTCCGGGAGTAGGATCCCCCCTTCCAAGTAGGAGTAGGAGAGGAAGGAAGGAGGAGAGAGGGAGGAAGGAAAGGGGGCCGGCCCCCCTCCCAATTCGGATTGAGCTTGGGGGCGCGCCTCCCTCTTTTCCCTTTCCTCTCCTCTATTCCACTAAGGCCCAATAAGGCCCATATACTCCCCGGCGAATTCTCGTAACTCTCCGGTACTCCAATAAATACCCGAACCACTCAGAACATTTCCGATGTCCGAATATAGCCATCCAATATATAGATCTTTAACATCTCTAACATTTCGAGACTCCTCGTCATGTCCCTGATCTCATCCAGGACTCCAAACAACCTTCGGTACATCAAAACACATAAACTCATAATACCGATCGTCACTGAACGTTAAGCGTGCGGACCCTACGGGTTCGAGAACTATGTAGAGATGACCGAGACTCATCTCCGGTCAATAACCAACAGCGGAACCTAGATGCTCATATTGGCTCCTACATATTCTACGAAGAACTTTACCGGTCAAACCGCATAACAACATACATTGTTCCCTTTGTCATCGGTATGTTACTTGCCAAAGATTCGATCGTCGGTATCTCAATACCTAGTTCAATCTCGTTAACGACAAGTCTCTTTACTCGTTACGTAAAGCATCGTCCCGCAACTAACTCATTAGTTACATTGCTTTCAAGGCTTATAGTGATGTGCATTACCGAGAGGGCCTAGAGATACCTCTCCGACAATCGGAGTGACAAATCCTAATCTCGATCTATGCCAACTCAACAAGTACCATCGGAGACACCTGTAGAGCACCTTTATAATCACCCAGTTACGTTGTGGTGTTTGGTAGCACACAAAGTGTTCCTCCGGTATTTGGGAGTTGCATAATCTCATAGTCAGAGGAATATGTATAAGTCATGAAGAAAGCAGTAGTAAAAAACTAAACGATCATCGTGCTAAGCTAACGGAATGGGTCAAGTCAATCACATCATTGTCTAATGATGTGATTGATACGTCTCCAACGTATCTATAATTTTTTATTGCTCCATGCTATATTATCTACTGTTTTGGACATTATTGGGCTTTATTATCCACTTTTATATTATTTTTGGAACTAACCTATTAACCGGAGGCCCAGCCCAGAATTGCTGTTTTTTTTGCCTATTTTAGGGTTTCGAAGAAAAGGAATATCAAACGGAGTCCCAACGGAATGAAACCTTCGGGAACGTGATTTTCTCACTGAACACGATCCAGGAGACTTGGACCCTATGTCAAGAAACAAAGGAGGAGGCCACGAGGTAGGGGGGAGCGCCTACCCCCCCTAGGCGTGCCCTCAACCCTCGTGGGCCCCCTGTTGCTCCACCGACGTACTCCTTCCTCCTATATATACCTACATACCCCCAAATGATCAGATACGGAGCCAAAACCCTAATTCCACCGCTGTAACTTCCTGTATCCACGAGATCCCATCTTGGGTCCTGATCCGGAGCTCCGCCGGAGGGGGTATCCATCACGGAGGGCTTCTACAGTAACACCATAGCCTCTCCGATGAAGTGTGAGTAGTTTACCTTAGACCTTCGGGTCCATAGTTATTAGCTAGATGGCTTCTTCTCTCTTTTTGGATCTCAATACAATGTGCTCCCCCTCTCTTGTGGAGAACTATTCGATGTAATCTTCTTTTTGCGGTGTGTTTGTTGAGGCCGATGAATTGTTGGTTTATGATCAATTCTATCTATGAACAATATTTGAATCTTCTCTGAATTCTTTTATGTATGATTGGTTATCTTTGCAAGTCTCTTCGAATTATCAGTTTGTTTGGCCTACTAGATTGATCTTTCTTGCAATGGGAGAAGTGCTTAGCTTTGGGTTCAATCTTGCGGTGTCCTTTCCTAGTGACAGTAGGGGCAGCAAGGCACGTATTGTATTGTTGCCATTGAGGATAACAAGATGGTTTTTTTATCATATTGCATGAATTTATCCCTCTACATCATGTCATCTTGCTTAAGGCGTTACTCTGTTTTCACTAACTTAATACTCTAGATGCATGCTGGATAGCGGTCGATGAGTGGAGTAATAGTACTAGATGCAGGAAGGAGTCGGTCTACTCGTCTCGGACGTAATGCCTATATACATGATCATACCTAGATATTCTTATAACTATGCTCAATTCTGTCAATTGCTCAACAGTAATTCGTTCACCCACCGTAGAATACTTATGCTCTTGAGAGAAGCCACTAGTGAAACCTATGGCCCCGGGTCTATCTTCATCATATTAATCTTCCAATACTTAGTTATTTCCTTTGCTTTTATTTTACTTTGCTTCTTTATCATAAAAATATCAAAAATCTTATCTTATCATATCTATCAGATCTCACTCTCGTAAGTGACCGTGAAGGGATTGACAACCCCTTATCACGTTGGTTGCAAGGAGTTATTTGCTTTGTGTAGGTACTAGGGGACGCGCGCGCAACCTCCTACTGGATTGATACCTTGGTTCTCAAAAACTGAGGGAAATACTTATGCTACTTTGCTGCATCATCCTTTCCTCTTCGGGGAAATCCAACGCAGTGCTCAAGAGGTAGCAAGAAGAATTTCTGGCGCTGTTGCCGGGGAGGTTCGTGCAAGTCAAGATTTGACTTCCAACAATGAGCCATTTCTGGCGCCTACGCAAAAGTCAACATACCAAGTATCCATCACAATCGTTATCTCCCGCATTACATTATTTGCCATTTGCCTCTCGTTTTCCTCTCCCCCACTTGACCCTTGCCGTTTTATTCGCCCTCTCTCTCTCTCTCTATCCTCCCTCTCTTTCTCTATTTGCCTCTTTTCTGTTTGCTTGTCGTTATGGTGAGTCCTCTATCTTCTCCGCTTTCTCCCGAGAATGAAGTTCTAAATTTTAAGCAAAGGGAGGGATAAAATCTAAAGGACGCTTGGTATAGAATTTGCAATGCTCAAAATAGATCTACCAGGAAGCAATCTACTTCCGTTCTTCTCCACAATTTTTATGTAGGCGTTGCTCCTTGGTACAGATATGTCCTTGATACCATTACCGGAGGGAATTTCTTGGGTATCCACACTTTTGATTCTTATAATGCCATGATAGATTTATTTGGCTCACCACCTCTTTTGGTTCATGGAATTGTATTAACATTGGAGCATGTAATGCAAAGGCTCGAAATTATTGAAAATAAGGTTGCTACCGTAGAGTCAATTGAAAATTTGGATAAAAAGATCCACAACCAAATCTCTCAATATGAATCTATTATGAGAGCCACTTATGGATTGGCTACCAAAGATGACAATACCTAGATCTATCCTTGCTATTTATGCCTAGCTAGGGGCGTTAAACGATAGCTCTTGTTGGGAGGCAACCCAATTTTATTTTTATTCCTTGATTTTTTCTCCTGTTTAGTAATAAATAATTTATCTAGCCTCTGTTTTGTTTGTGTTTTTTGTGTTTAATTAGTGTTTATGCCAAGTAGAACCGTTGGGAAGACTTGGGGA
Organism: Triticum aestivum; assembly: GCF_018294505.1. Lineage (NCBI taxonomy): Eukaryota > Viridiplantae > Streptophyta > Magnoliopsida > Poales > Poaceae > Triticum > Triticum aestivum. Next base: position 147,157,011 of record NC_057794.1, on the reverse strand, counting down.
AAGTCTTGATCTCTTGCTGTAAAAAACAGAAACTTTAGCGCTCACGAGAACTGCTGCCATTTTTATTTGGAAAGTGCTATTTAGTTAATTATTTTTGAAGATAATTAATAGATAAATTCTCACGTCCAGAAATTTATTTTAGAATTTTTGGGGTTCCAGATCTTGCGCTAGTTACAGATTACTACAGACTGTTCTGTTTTTGACAGATTCTGTTTTTCGTGTGTTGTTTGCTTATTTTGATCAATCTATGGCTAGTAAAATAGTTTATAAACCATAGAGAAGTTGGAATACAGTAGGTTTAACACCAATATAAATAAAGAATGATTTCATTACAGTACCTTGAAGTGGTCTTTTGTTTTCTTTCGCTAACGGAGCTCACGAGATTTTCTACTTTAAGTTTTGTGTTGTGAAGTTTTTCAAATTTTGGGTAAAGATTTGATGGATTATGGAACAAGGAGTTGCAAGAGCCTAAGCTTGGGGATGCCCATGGCACCCCCAAAATAATATAAGGACACCTAAAAGCCAATGCTTGGGGATGCCCCGGAAGGCATCCCCTCTTTCGTCTACTTCTCTCGGTAACTTTACTTGGAGCTATATTTTTATTCACCACATGATATGTTTTTTGCTTGAAGCGCCTTGTATTATTTGAGTATTTGTTTGTTAGTTTAACACAATCATCCTTGCTGTACACACCTTTTGAGAGAGCCATACATGATTTATAATTTGTTAGAAAACTCTATGTGCTTCGCTTATATCTTGTGAGTTATATAGTTTTGCTCTAGTACTTCACTTATATCTTTTAGAGCACGGTGGTGGATTTGTTTTATAGAAACTATTGATCTCTCATGCTTCACTTAGATTATTTTGAGAGTCTTAACTAGCATGGTAACTTTCTTAAATAATCCTAATATGCTTGGTATTTAAGAATAGTAAAAAACTTTCTTATGAGTGTGTTGAATACTATGAGAAGTTTGGTGCTTGATAATTGTTTTGAGATATGAAGATGGTGATATTAAAGTTGTGCTAGTTGAGTAGTTGTGAATTTGTGAAATACTTGTGTTAATGTTTGTTATTCCTGTAGCATCCATGTGTGGTGAACCGTTATGTGATGAAGTCGGAGCATGATTTATTTATTGATTGTCTTCCTTATGAGTGGCGGTCGGGGATGAGCGATGGTCTTTTCCTACCAATCTACCCCCCTAGAAGCATGCATGTAATACTTTGCTTTGATTACTTGTAGATTTTTGCAATAAGTATATGAGTTCTTTATGACTAATGTTGAGTCCATGGATTATACGCACTCTCACCCTTCCACCATTGCTAGCCTCTCTAATACCGCGCACCTTTCGCCGGTATCATACACCCACCATATACCTTCCTCAAAACAACCACCATACCTACCTATTATGGCATTTCCATAGCCATTCCGAGATATATTGCCATGCAACTTTCCACCGCTCCATTTATTATGACACACTCCATCATTGTCATATTTCTTAGCATGATCATGTAGTTGACATCGTATTTGTGGCAAAGCCACCATTCATAATTATTTCATACGTGCCACTCATGAGTCATTGCATATCCCGGTACACCACCGGAGGCATTCATATAGAGTCATATTTTGTTCTAAGTATCAAGTTGTAATTGTTGAGTTGTAAGAAAATAAAAGTGTGATGATCATCATTATTAGAGCATTGTCCCAAGTGAGGAAAGGATGATGGAGACTATGATTCCCCCACAAGTCGGGATGAGACTCCGGACGGAAAATAAATAAAAAAGAAAAGAGGCCATAAAAAAGAGAAAAGGCCCAAATAAAAAAATGAGAGGAAAAGAGAGAAGGGGCAATGCTACTATCCCTTTACCACACTTGTGCTTCAAAGTAGCACCATGATATTCATAGTAGAGAGTCTCTCATTTCGTCACTTTCATATACTAGTGAGAATTTTTCATTATAGAACTTGGCTTGTATATTCCAATTATGGGCTTCCTCAAAATTGCCCTAGGTCTTCGTGAGCAAGCGAGTTGGATGCACACCCACTTAGTTTCTTTTGTTGAGCTTTCATATACTTATAGCTCTAGTGCATCCATTGCATGGCAATCCCTACTCACTAACATTGATATCTATTGATGGGCATCTCCATAGCCCGTTGATACGCCTAGTTGATGTGAGACAATCTTCTCCCTTTTTTATTCTCCACAACCACCATTCTATCCCACCTACAGTGCTATATCCATGGCTCACGCTCATGTATTGCGTGAAGATTGAAAAAGTTTTGAGAATGTCCAAAGTATGAAACAATTGCTTGGCTTGTCATCGGGGTTATGCATGATTTAAATACTTTGTGTGGTGAAGATAGAGCATAGCTAGACTATATGATTTTGTAGGGATAACTTTCTTTGGCCATGTTATTTTGAGAAGACATGATTGCTTTATTAGTATGCTTGAAGTATTATTATTTTTATGTCAATATAAACTTTTATCTTGAATCTTTCGGATCCGAATATTCATACCACAATTAATAAGAATTACATTAAAATTATGCCAAGTAGCATTCGACATCAAAATCTGTTTTTATCATTTACCTACTCGAGGACGAGCAGGAATTAAGCTTAGGGATGCTTGATACGTCTCCAACGTATCTATAATTTTTGATTGCTCCATGCTATATTATCTACTGTTTTGGACATTATTGGGCTTTATTATCCACTTTTATATTATTTTTGGGACTAATCTATTAAGCGGAGGCCCAGCCCAGAATTGCTGTTTTTTTGCCTATTTTAGGGTTTCGAAGAAAAGGAATATCAAACAGAGTCCAAACAGAATGAAACCTTCAGGAACGTGATTTTCTCACCGAACATGATCCAGGAGACTTGGACCCTACGTCAAGAAACAAAGGAGGAGGCCATGAGGTAGGGGGCGCGCCTACCCCCCCCCCCCCCCCCCCCAAGGCGCGCCCTCCACCCTCGTGGCCCCCCTGTTGCTCCACCGACGTACTCCTTCCTCCTACATATACCTACATACCTCCAAACGATCAGATACGGAGCCAAAACCCTAATTCCACCGCCATAACTTCTTGTATCCATGAGATCCCATCTTGGGGCCTATTCCGGAGCTCCGCCGGAGGGGGTATCCATCACGGAGGGCTTCTACATCAACACCATAGCCTCTCCGATGAAGTGTGAGTAGTTTACCTCAGACCTTCGAGTCCATAGTAACTAGCTAGATGGCTTCTTCTCTCTTTTTGGATCTCAATACAATGTTCTCCCCCTCTCTTGTGGAGAACTATTTGAAGTAATCTTCTTTTTGTAGTGTGTTTGTTGAGACCGATGAATTGTGGGTTTATGATCAAGTCTATCTATGAACAATATTTGAATCTTCTCTGAATTATTTTATGTATGATTAGTTATCTTTGCAAGTCTCTTCGAATTATCAGTTTGGTTTGGCCTACTAGATTGATCTTTCTTGCAATGGGATAAGTGCTTAGCTTTGGGTTCAATCTTGCGGTGCCCTTTCCGAGTGACAGTAGGGGCAGCAAGGCACGTATTGTATTGTTGCCATAGAGGATAACAAGATGGTTTTTTATCATATTGCATGAATTTATCCCTCTACATCATGTCATCTTGCTTAAGGCGTTACTCTGTTTTCATTAACTTAATACTCTAGATGCATGCTAGATAGCGGTCCATGAGTCGAGTAATAGTAGTAGATGCAGGCAGGAGTCGGTCAACTTGTCTCGGACGTGATGCCTATATACATGATCATACCTACATATTCTCATAACTATGCTCAATTCTGTCAATTGCTCAACAGTAATTCGTTCACCCACCATAGAATACTTATGCTCTTGAGAGAAGCCACTAGTGAAACCTATGGCCCCCGAGTCTATCTTCATCATATTAATCTTCCAATACTTACTTATTTCCTTTGCTTTTTACTTTGCTTCTTTATCATAAAAATACCAAAAATATCATCTTATCATATCTATCAGATCTCACTCTCGTAAGTGACCGTGAAGGGATTGACAACCCCTTATCGCGTTGGTTGCGAGGAGTTATTTGCTTTGTGCAGGTACTAGGGGACGCGCGCACAACCTCCTACTGGATTGATACCTTGGTTCTCAAAAACTGAGGTAAATACTTATGCTACTTTGCTGCATCATCCTTTCCTCTTCGGGGAAATCCAACGCAGTGCTCAAGAGGTAGCAGTGATCCTGTTAATCAAATGACAACTCATGTCTATGGCTAGGAAACTTAACCATCTTTGATTCAACAAGCTAGTCAAGTAAGGCATACTAGTGACAGTCTGTTTGTCTATGTATTCACACATGTACAAAGTTTCCGGTTAATACAATTCTCGCATGAATAATAAACATTTATCATGATATAAGGAAATAAATAATAACTTTATTATTGCCTCTAGGGCATATTTCCTTCATGGGCTTCCTCAAAATGCCCTAGGTCTTTGTGAGCAAGCTAGTTGGATGCACACCCACTTAGTTTCTTTTGTTGAGCTTTCATACACTTATAGCTCTAGTGCATCCGTTGCATGGCAGTCCCTACTCACTCACATTGATATCTATTGATGGGCATCTCCATAGCCCATTGATACGCCTAGTTGATGTGAGACTATCTTCTCCTTTTTTGTCTTCTCCACAACTACCATTCTATTCAACCAATAGTGCTATGTACATGGCTCACGCTCATATATTGTGTGAAGATTGAATACATTTGAGAACATCAAAAGTATGAAACAATTGTTTGGCTTGTCATTGGGGTTGTGCATGATTTAAATACTTTGTGTGATGAAGATAGAGCATAGCCAGAATATATGATTTTGTAGGGATAACTTTCTTTGGCCATGTTATTTTGAGAAGACATGATTGCTTTGTTAGTATGCTTGAAGTATTATTATTTTTATGTCAATATTAAAATTTTGTCTTGAATCTTTCGAATCTGAACATTCATGCCACAGTAAAGAAAATTACATTGAGAATTATGCTAGGTAGCATCCCACATCAAAAGTTCTGTTTTTATCATTTACCTACTCGAGGCCGAGCAGAAATTAAGCTTGGGGATGCTTGATACGTCTCCAACATATCTATATTTTTTTATTGTTCCATGCTATTATATTATTTGTTTTGGATGTTTAATGGGCTTTAATATACATTTTTATATTATTTTTGGGACTAACCTACTAACGAAAGGCCTAGTGCAAATTGTTTTTTTCCTATTTTAGTGTTTCACAGAAAAGGAATATCAAACAGAATCCAAACGGAATGAAACCTTCGGGAGAGTTATTTTTGGAACAAACGTGATCTAGGAGACTTGGAGTGGATGTCAAGAAATAAGTTAGGAGACCACGAGGCAGGAGGGTGCGCCCAGGGGGCCAGGCGTGTCCCCCACCCTCGTGGGCCCCTTGCAGCTCCACCGACGTACTTCTTCCTCCTATATATACCCATATACCCCGAAAATATCCAGGAGAAACACGAAACCCTATTTCCACCACCGCAACCATCTGTACCCATTAGATCCCATCTTGGGGCCTTTTCCGGCGCTCCGTCGGAGGGGGAATCGATCATGGAGGGCTTCTACATCAACACCATAGCCTCTCCGATGATGTGTGAGTAGTTTACCACAGACCTTCGGGTCCATAGTTATTAGCTAGATGACTTCTTCTCTCTCTTTGGATCTCAATACAAAGTTCTCCTCGATTCTCTTGGAGATCTGTTCGATGTAATTCTTTTTGCGGTGTGTTTGTCGAGATCCGATGAATTGTGGGTTTATGATGAAGATTATCTATGAACAATATTTGATTATTCTATAAATTCTTTTATACATGATTTAATATCTTTGCAAGTCTCTTCGAATTATCAGTTTGGTTTGGCCTACTAGATTGATCTTTCTTGCAATGGGAGAAGTACTTAGCTTTGTGTTCAATCTTGCGGTGTCCTTTCCTAGTGACAGCAGGGGCAGCAAGGCACGTATTGTATTGTTGCCATCAAGGATAAAAAGATGGGGTTTATATCATATTGCTTGAGTTTATCCCTCTACATCTTGTCATCTTGCCTAATGTGTTACTCTATTCTTATGGACTTAATACTCTAGATGCATGCTGGATAGCGGGCGATGTGTGGAGTAATAGTAGTAGATGCAGGATCATTTCGGTCTACTTGTCGCAGACGTGATGCCTATATACATGATCATGCCTAGATATTCTCATGACTATGCACTTTTCTATCAATTGCTCGACAGTAATTTGTTCACCAACCGTAGAATTTGCTATCTTGAGAGAAGCCACTAGTGAAACCGATGGCCCCTTGGTCTATTCTCCATTATATTATTCTCCCGTCAACAAGCTATTTCTGTCACCATTTATTTTGCAATCTTTACTTTTCAATCTATACAACAAAAATACCAAACATATTTATCTTATTATCTCTATCAGATCTCACTTTCGTAAGTGACCGTGAAGGGATTGACAACCCCTTTATCATGTTGGTTGCGAGGTTCTTTTTTGTTTGTGCATGTACTAGGGACTTGCGTGTAGTCTCCTACTGGATTGATACCTTGGTTCTCAAAAAATGAGGGAAATACTTACGCTATTGCTGCATCACCCTTTCCTCTTCAAGGGAAAACCAACGCATGCTCAAGAGGTAGCAAAGCGGAGTACATAGCTGCTTCGGAAGCAGCAAATGAAGGACTCTGGATGAAGGACTTCATATCCGATCTAGGTGTAATACCTAGTGCATCGGGTTAATGAAAATCTTTTGTGACAATACTGGAGCAATTGCCTTGGCGAAGGAATCCAGATTTCACAAGAGAACCAAAGACATCAAGAGACACTTCAATTCCATTTGCGATCAAGTCAAGGAGGGAGACATAGAGATTTGCAAGATACATACGGATCTGAATGTTGCAGACCCGTTGACTAAGCCTCTCTCACGAGCAAAACATGATCAACACCAAGACTCCATGGATGTTAGAATCATTACCATGTAATCTAGATTATTGACTCTAGTGCAAGTGGGAGACTGAAGGAAATATGCCCTAGAGGCAATAATAAAGTTGTTATTTATATTTCCTTATATCATGATAAATATTTATTATTCATGCTAGAATTGTATTAATCGGAAACTTAGTACATGTGTGAATATATAGACAAACAGAGTGTCCCTAGTATGCCTCTACTTGACTAGCTTGTTAATCAAAGATGGTTAAGTTTCCTGACCATAGACATGTGTTGTCATTTGATAAACGGGATCACATCATTAGAGAATGATGTGATGGACACGACCCATTCATTAGCTTAGCATAATGATCGTTTAGTTTTATTGCTATTGCTTTCTTCATGACTTATACATATTCTGACTATGAGATTATGAAACTCCCGAATACCGGAGGAACACCTTGTGTGCTATCAAACATCACAATGTAACTGGGTGATTATAAAGATGCTCTACAGGTGTCTCTGAAGGTGTTTGTTGAGTTGGCATAGATCGAGATTAGGATTTGTCACTCCGTGTATCGGAGAGGTATCTCTGGGCCCTCCTGGTAATGCACATCCCTATAAGCCTTGCAAGCAATGTGACTAATTAGTTACTTGTGGGATGATGTATTAGGGAACGAGTAACGACACTTGCCGGTAACGAAATTGAACTAGGTGTGATGATACTGACGATCGAATCTCGGGCAAGTAACATACCGATGAAAAAGGGAATAACGTATGTTGTTATACGGTTTGACCGATAAAGATCTTCATAGAATACGTAGGATCCAATATGAGCATCCATGTTCCGCTATTGGTTATTGATCGAAGATGTGTCTCGGTCATGTCTACATAGTTTTTGAACCCGCAGGGTCTGCACACTTAACATTCGATGATGATTTGTATTATGAGTTATGTGATTTGATGACCGAAGTTTTTTTGGAGTCCCAAATGAGATCACAGACATGACGAGGAGTCTCGAAATTGTCGAGAGGTAAAGATTCATACATTGGAAGGTTATATTCGGACAACGGAATGGTTCCGAGTGATTGGGTAATTTTTCCGGAGTGCCGAGGGGTTACCGGAACCCCCTGGCGAAGTATTGGGCCAACATGGGCCTAAGGGAGAGGGAAGCCCATGAGAGGTGGTCGCACACCCCCCTCCTTGGGAGTCCGAATAGGACATGGAGAAGGGGGCGGCGCCCCCCTTCCCTTTCCCTCACCCTCTCCTTCCTATTCCCTCCAGTGGAAGAAAGGAAAAGCAGGGGGACCGAATCCAAGTAGGACTCCTCCCATGGCGCGCCCCTCCTGGCCGCCGGCCTCTCTCCCCCTCCTTTATATACGTGGCCAGGGGCACCCCAAAGCACAACAGACAATCACTTAGCCCTGTGCGGTGCCCCCCTCCACATTTTAACACCTCGGTCATATCGTTGTAGTGCTTAGGCGAAGCCCTGCGCCGGTAACTTCATCATCACCGTCGCCACGCCGTCGTGCTGACGGAACTCTACCTCGAAGCAATACTGGATCAAGAGCTCAAGGGACATCATCGTGCTGAACGTGTGCTGAACACAGAGGTGCTGTACTTTTGGTACTTGGATCAGTTGGATCGTGAAGAAGTTCGACTTCATCAACCGCGTTACTAAACGCTTCCGCTTTCGGTCTACGAGGGTACATGGACACACTCTCCCCTCTCGTTGCTATGCATCTCCTAGTTAGATCTTGCATGATCGTAGGATTTTTTTTTGAATTACTACGTCCCCAACAAAAAACTCATAACACCGTACCATCAGCCATCCGTCATACCATCAGCCATGCATGATCCATCAAATGCATCTACCAAGTGCTAAAAGTGTAAAACATTGTAGTGGGTATCTAGTTAACTAAAAACACCAATCTGGCAAGTGGAGAATTTTCCAAGGTAGATGGTATTACCGCCTGTGTTTCTCCATTGTCCCAAAAAAGAATGGAGTGACTATTGCTATAGTCACATTAGCAGAAGTAATAGATGAATCTACAGTGTCCACATAAATAAATCTATAGATTGTAAAAAACTAAACAGTGATACTCACCGACAGTATCTCTTTAGTAGTGATGTCCAGCCGTGGAGGCATGATTTATGTTAGTAGTCGATGAGAGTAGCATGCATGATTGCAGTGCTTGAGATGATACTGCTCCTAGTTGAACATTAACACAAAAGGGACACGTTATAGACGACACCTCAAGAGAGAAGACCATTTAGAAGTGATGTCCAGCCGTGGAGGCATGATTTATGTAGCCAACCATAACGGCAGTATGTTTAGAGACATGATTTAGATGAAGAGTGTGTCCAACCATGGAAGGAGATCCTGCAAATGAATCAGTCAAGAAACAGATTAATATAGCTCATGCCAGATCCCTGCCGCTCATTGATGCTACATGTCTATGTGATTACCTTGATGTAGACCACCGCACGCCTCACGTCTTTAGTCAAGGGTCTGACCAAACCACAGCCACCGTGCTGCTCCTGCTCGCTAGAGTGGTGGATCCTGTCGCACCCGTGCGCAGTGGTGCAGGTCACAGCCCGTCGGGAGGGATGATACAGATCAAAGGCAGACAAATCTAGAGTGTAGGCCAGTCGCAGTGCCTCACCGCTCGCCCGAGGGCAGAGGAGGCACCGAGGATGATAGGGAAACCGAGGTCACGACCACAACAGCGGATTTCTCCTACTCCCTGCCTTCTGTCGTCGCCTCTGGTGCCCCGGATGCGTTTTTGCGAGCGTGAGTGGCAGCGGCGAATCTCACCTGATATTCTAGGGTTGTGCGTGGAAGCAGCTGGCGGAGGGAGGAGTGGAGCGGTGGCGTCGTGGCGGTGCAACTGGAGGAACCCTACGAGTAAAGGCGTCGAGGAGATGGGAGCGGCATGATCCGGGTGGTGCGTCAAGTAACGATTTAATGGGCCGGCCCAAGTTGGCCGCTGCGAAACATAGAAGTGGTGGGCGAAAGATAAGGGTGGTGGGATGAGGTGGGAGTGAGGCGAGACTACCAAGTGAGACATTTGGAGTAGAGATTGGTGTTATATATATTGTATTCCAACTTCTCCATGGTTCATACCCTCCGATACTACCCATAGATTCATCAAAATAAGCAAACAACACAATGAAAACAGAATATGTCAAAAACAAAATAGTCTGTAGTAATCTGTAACTCTCGAATACTTCTGTAACTCCAAAACTTCAAAAAATTAGGACAGCCTGAGAATTGTTTTATTAATCTTCTGCAAAAACAATCAGTATTTTATCACGCTTCCGTTAAAAATGAGAATTGTTTTCCTGAGCGCAAAAGTTTATGTTTTTCAGCAAGATCAAATCAACTATCACTGTAAGCCACACTAAAGGTCTTACTTGGCACTTTATTGAAACAAATGCTATAAAACATGATTAATACAGTAGCTTAATCATGTTAACACACAAAAATAGTAGGTATTAATATTGGGTTGTCTCCCAACAAGCACTTTTCTTTATTGCGTTTTTAGCTAGGCACAATGATTTCAATGATGCCTGCATAAAAGATAAGAATTGAAACATAATGGGAGCATCATGAAGAATATGACTAGCACATTTAAGTCTAACTCACTTCCTATGCATAGGGATTTTGTGATCAAACAATTCGTGGGAACAAGAATCATCTAGCATAGGAAGGTAAAGCAAGCAAAACTTCAAGATTTTCAACACATAGAGAGGAAACTTGATATTATTGCAACACCTACAAGCATATGTTCCTCTCTCATAATAATTTTCAGTAGCATCATGAATGAATTCAACAATATAACTATCACATAAAGCATTATTTTCATGGTGCACAAACATAGAAATTTTATTACTCCCCACATAAGCAAAATTCTTCTCATTCATAGTAGTGGGAGCAAACTCGACAAAATAACTATCATGTGAGGCATAATCCAATTGAAAATTAAAATCAAGATGATTCATGGTTATCATTATTCTTTATAGCATACATGTCATCACAATAATCATCATAGATAGCAACTTTGTTCTCATAATCAATTGGAACCTCTTCTAAAATAGTGGATTCATCACTAAATAAAGTCATGACCTCTCCAAATCCACTTTCATAGATATTATAAGATCCAAAACCCTCCAAAATAGTGTGATAATTACCTAGAGATAACACTCTTCCAAACCCACTTTCATCAACATAATCATCATAAATATGAGGCATGCTATCATCATAATAAATATTCTTATCAAAATTTGGGGGACTAAAAATATAATATTCATCAAAGATAGCATCCCCAAGCTTGTGGCTTTGCATATCATTAGCATCATGGATATTCAAAGAATTCATACTAACAACATTGCAACCATGCTCATCATTCAAATATCTAGTGCTAAACATTTTATTGACTTCTTCCTCTAACACTTGAGCACAATTTTCCTTTCCATCATTTTCACAAAAGATATAAAAAAGATGAAGCATATGAGGCAACCAAAATTCCAATTTTTGTAGTTTTATTTTATAAACTAAACTAGTGAAAAAACAAGAAACTAAAATATTCGATTGCAAGATCTAAAGATATACCTTCAAGCACTCACCTCCCCGGCAACGGTGCTAGAAAAGAGCTTGATTGACGGGGTCTGGGTGCCGCTTACCTAGCCTCCCCGGCAACGGCGCCAGAAAAGAGCTTGATGTCTACTACGCAACCTTCTTATTGTAGACTCGTGTTGCGCCTCCAAGCGTAGAGTTTTGTAGGATAGTAGCAAATTTCCCTCAAGTGGATGACCTAAGGTTTATCAATCCGTGGGAGGCGTAGGATGAAGATGGTCTCTCTCAAACAACCCTGCAACCAAATAACAAAGAGTCTCATGTGTCCCCAACACACCCAATACAATGGTAAATTGTATAGGTGCACTAGTTCGGCGCAGAGATGGTGATACAAGTGCAATATGGATAGTAGATGTAGGTTTTTGTAATATGAAAATATAAAAACAGAAAGGTAGCAAGTGGTAAAAGTGAGCGTGAACGGTATTGCAATGCTTGGAAACAAGGCCTAGGGTTCATACTTTCACTAGTGCAAGTTCTCTCGATAATGATAACATAAGTAGATCATATGGCAATCCCTCAACGTGTGGCAAAAGTCACTCCAAAGTTCCTATCGCGGAGAACATAAGATGAAATTGCTTGTAGGGTATGAAACCACCTCAAAGTTATTCTTTCCGATCAATCCATTGAAATATTCCTATAAGTGTCACAAACAACCCTAAAGTTTGTACTAAAATAACACCATATGACACACAAGTATCTGTGGATCAATTATACGACATGCATCAAACAACTTCAGATTCCTAATATTCAATCCAACACAAAGAACCTTAAAGAGTGCCCCAAGATTTCTACCGGAGAAACAAGGACGAAAACATGCATCAATCCCTATGCATAGATTACCCCAATGTCACCTCGGGAATCCGCGAGTTGAGTGACAAAACATACATCAAGTGAATCAATTGAATGCCCCATCGTCACCACGGGTATCCCATGCAAGACATACATCAAGTGTTCTCAAATCCATAACGGTATTCAATCCGATAATAGTGAAACCTCAAAGGTAAAACTCAATTCATCACAAAAAGGTAGAGGGAGAGAAACACCATATGATCCAACTATAATAACAAAGCACGCGGTACATCAAGATCGTGCCAAATCAAGAACACAAGAGAGAGAGAGAGAGAGAGATCAAACACATAGCTACCGGTACACACCCTCAGCCCCGAGGGTGAACTACGCCCTCGTCATCATGGAGAGTGCCAGGATGATGAAGATGGCCTTGGGTGATGGTTTCCCCCTCCGGCAGGGTGCCGGAACATGCTCCCGATTGATTTTTTGTGGCTACAGAGGCTTGCGGCGGCGGAACTCCTGATCTTGGTTCTGTTCTGGAGGTGCCCATGAGGCAACAAGACAACAGAGTTCCGCTGCCAGAAGCCTCCGTAGCCACCGAAAACCAATCTAGACCTGTTCCGGCACCCTGCCGGAGGGGGGAATCCCTCTTCGATGGCCATCTTCATCATCCCGGAGCTCTCCATAACGAGGAGGGAGTAGTTCACCCTCGGGGCTGAGGGTATGTACCAGTAGCTATGTGTTTGATCTCTCTCCCTCGTGTTCTTGAGTCGGCACGATCTTGTTGTATCGCGAGCTTTGCTATTATATTTGGATCTTATGATGTTTCTCCCCCTCTACTCTCTTGTGATGAATTGAGTTTTCCCTTTGAATTTATCTTATCGGATTGAGTCTTTAAGGATTTGAGAACACTTTATGTATGTCTTGCATGTGCTTATCTGTGGTGACAATGGGATATCACGTGATCCACTTGATGTATGTTTTGGTGATCAACTTGCGAGTTTAGTGACCTCGTGAACTTATGCATAGTGGTTGGCACACATTTTCGTCTTGACTCTCCGGTAGAATCTTTTGGGCACTGCTTGAAGTTCTTTATGTTGGTCGAATAGATGAATTTGAGATTGTGTGATGCATATCGTATAATCATACCGACGGATACTTGAGGTGACATTGGAGTATCTAGGTGACATTAGGGTTTTGGTTGATTTGTGTCTTAAGGTGTTATTCTAGTACGAATTGTATGATAGATTGAATGGAAAGAATAGCTTCGTGTTATTTTACTACGGACTCTTGAATAGATCGATCAGAAAGGATAACTTTGAGGTGGTTTCATACCCTACCATAATCTCTTCGTTTGTTCTCCAATATTAGTAACTTTGGAGTGACTCTTTGTTGCATGTTGAGGGATAGTTATATGATCCAATTATGTTATTATTGTTGAGAGAACTTGCATTAGTGAAAGTATGAACCCTAGGCCTTGTTTCCTAGCATTGCAATAGCATTTGTGCTCACTTTTACCACTTGCTACCTTACTGTTTTTATATTTTCAGATTACAAAAACCTATATCTATCATCCGTATTGCACTTGTATCACCATCTCTTCGCCGAACTAGTGCGCCTATACAATTTACCATTGTATTGGGTGTGTTGGGGACACAAGAGACTCTTTGTTATTTGGTTCCAGGGTTCCTTGAGAGAGACCATCTTCATCCTACGCTTCCCACGGATTGATAAACCTTAGGTCATCCACTTGAGGGAAATTTTCTACTGTCCTACAAACCTCTGCACTTGGAGGCCCAACAACGTCTACAAGAAGAAGGTTGTGTAGTAGACATCAAGCTCTTTTCTGGCGCCGTTGCCAGGGAGGTTAGTGCTTGAAACTTTAGATCTTGCAATCGAATCTTTTAGTTTCTTGTTTTTATCACTAGTTTAGTCTATAAAAGAAAACTACAAAAAAATGGAATTGAGGATACCTCATATGCTTCATCTTTTTAATGTCTTCCATGAAAACAAGGATTCCGATAATTGTGCCAAAGTGTTAGAAGAAGAATGCATTAGAATGTTTGGCACTAAATCTTTGTATGAAGAGCATGATTGCGATGTTGTTAGTATGAATTCCTTGAATATCCATGATGCTAATGATATGCAAAGCCACAAGCTTGGGGAAGCTATGTTTGATGAAGATGATATTTTTTGTCCCCCAAGTTTTCATGAGAAAATTTATTATGATGAAAGCATGCCTCCTATTTATGATGATTATATTGATGAAAGTGGATTTGGAGAGGTCATGACTTTATTTAGTGATGAATCCACTAATTCGGAAGAGGTTCCAATTGATTATGAGAACAAAGTTGCTATCTATGATGATTATTGTGATGACATGTATGCTATAAAAAATAATGATAACCACGAAACCTGTCATCATGATTTTAGTTTTTCAATTGGATTATGCCTCACATGATAGTTATTTTGTTGAGTTTGCTCCCACTACTATTCATGAGAAGAAATTTGCTTATGTGGAGAGTAACAACAATTATATGCTTGCGCATCATGAAAATAGTGCTTTATGTGATAGTTATATTGTTGAATTCATTCATGATGCTACTGAAAATTGTTATGAGGGAGGAATATTGTAACACCCCGGATGTAAGTTACCCAATATGTACTCCAACTCTTGCCGTTTCCGGCGTTAAGTTATTTTATTTTCTCGGGTTCGGGTTTTTGTATCTGTGTGTTGTTGTCGTTGTCATGCATCTCATATCATGTCATCATGTGCATTGCATTTGCATACGTGTTCATCTCATGCATCCGAGCATTTTCCCCGTTGTCCGTTTTGCATTCCGGCGCTCCGTTCTCCTCCGGTGGTCATTTCTACCTTTCTTTCATGTGTGGGGATAAACATTTCCGGATTGGACCGAGACTTGCCAAGAGGCCTTGGTTTACTACCGGTAGATCGCCTGTCAAGTTTCGTACCATTTGGACTTCATTTGATGCTCCAACTGTTAACCGAGGGACCGAAAAGGCCTCGTGTGTGTTGCAGCCCAACACCCCTCCAATTTGGCCCAAAACCCACCAAAACCCTCTCCATCATCTAGAGCGTTCGATCACGATTGCGTGGCCGAAAACCGCACCTCATTTGGACTCTCCTAGCTCCTCCTATGCCTATATATAGCCCCCCTCCGAAATTCTCATTTTCCTCTCCCGAAACCCTAGTCGTCTCCCACCTCTCGCCGCCGGACGCGTCCGCTCGGGCCGGACACGTCCGACCCAGCCGCCGCCGCCACGTGTACGCCTCCCACTCGCCTCCGCCCGCGCCCACTTCAACCGCCCCGCCGCCGCCTTGCTCGGCTCCGGCCACCTCCGGTCGCCGCGTCGCCAACTCCGGCGAGCTCGAGTCGCCGCCCGCCACACCGGTTCCCGCGCCGCACGCCACCGACGAGTCGTCGCCGCTCTGCCGCGGCAAGTTCCCCGGCCAGCACCTCCTCCTCCACGCCCGCACCTCCTCCTCCACGGCCGCACCTCCTCTGACCGGTCTCCTTCTTCTCCGGCGAAGCTCCGGCGTCCTCATTTTTCCGCGCATGAACAGTAACTCCGGCGAGATCCCGATCTGGATCTGGAAATCCTAGGGGTTGACCTTTTTTCCCCTAAGTCCTAGTTTATTTTGCATACTTTGACCTGCTACATCTTTGCATCCGTAGATCCGTTTTGGGCATATAGCATATCAAAATGTTCGTCTCAGAGAGCACATCATTTCATCTCGTTGCATCATTTTCATTTGAGTTCATCTTGATGCCCGAAATGCTGTTGGAAGAATGCTATTTGAGATAATTGTCAGATCTGCTGCACCAAATAGCTATTTGTCATTTTTGCCATGATTAATGTGTGCATGATATGCCCCTGAGCTCTACATGTGTTTTGTTATATGCTTTGTCATCTTTCCAGAGGTGCTATCCATGTATTTTTGTGATGTGTGTGGTGACTAGCATAAGCTTGCAAAGTGGTGCATTCGTTAATGCTGATTTCAGGGACTTGGAAATTCCACTAAGTCCTTGGACTGTTTTTATCAATATGTCATATGTTCATGTTGTTTCCTAGTGATCCGTGCCTCTTTTGAGGACGATCAGTAAGGATGATTTGTTAATCTTGTAGTGCTCTATCCATCCATGTCTTTGTTTGCAATTATGGAGCACCCTAGCTTCAGTCAATCGAGCTCGACTTTTGCTATTTCGTGAATCTCGGCAGATTGTCTACTTGTTAGCGATTTTGCCGAGGATGTTGTAGTTGATCCGTGCATGCTATGTTATTGTTCTTGCCATGTATAGCTTGTATAATGTGTATTCTTGATGGGTGTATGCTTAGATTGTCATGCCTTGCTCTGTAGTGAGTGCATCGAGCTTGTAAACATGCCTACTTGATATCTGATTTGCATGTTCCAGTTTTTCACTAAGTCCGTGATCTGATTATGTTTTTGCCATGTTCAGATGCTTGCAATTGTATTTTCTAATCCCTTTTGGCTCAACGTCACTAAGGGACATTTGTTAAGCTATTTGAGTAGCTCCATGCCATGCCTTGCTTTTCCATGTTAAGTTCCTGTAGCATATTGTTTTATTGCTCCAAAGTGTGCTACCTGATCTGAAATTCCAGACAAGTGTTAATTTCACAAAGTCTGAAACCTGTTTACCAATTGCATTTTTGCCATGCTTGTTTGAACCTGTTAACGGATGAATTGGCCGTAGCTCAGTGTTCATCTTTTGTTAAGCATCATGAATGGATCCCTGCCATGTATTTTGTTGTCATGTTTGAGTGTTGTAGCATGTTCCTCTTGTTGCATTTAGATGGCTACTTGCTGTTTATCGCAGACCGGTGCCATATTTAAATTGCTTGCCATTTCCAAACCGTGCATCCGATTCCGGTGTTCTTTATATTGATTTCAACCGAAATCACCTCACCTTTCTAGTGGCACACTTGGATTTCCAAGTTGAGGCCAGGTTCATTCATTCCTTGTCAAATCTTGCATATGCATCACATATCGCATCCCGCATAGCATACCATGTTTGCATCATGTTGTTTGAGTTTTGCACGTGGTTGATTGCGTTCCTTTTGATTGTTTGTATTGTTTGGGTAGAGCCGGGAGACGAGTTCACTAACGAGGAGCCTGTTGAGTTTGTCTTCGAGGATCCAGTCAACTCTGACAACTTTGCAGGCAAGATGATCATACCCTCGAAATCACTTCTATCTTTGCTTTGCTAGATGCTCGCTATTTTGCTATGCCTATGCTATGATGCCTAGCACTTGCTTATCATGCCTCCCAAATTGCCATGTCAAACCTCTAACCCACCTTGTCCTAGCAAAACGTTGATTGGCTATGTTACCGGTTTGCTGAGCCCCTCTTATAGCATTGCTAGTTGGAGGTGAAGATTGGAGACCGTTCCTTGTTGGAACATTATTTTCTTGTTGGGATATCATTATATTATCTTGTTATCTTAATGCATCTATATACTTAGTAAAGGGTGGAAGGCTCGGCCTCTCGCCTAGTGTTTTGTTCCACTCTTGCCGCCCTAGTTACCGTTATATCGGTGTTATGCTGCCGGATTTTGCGTTCCTTACGCGGTTGGGTGATAATGGGAACCCCTTGACAGTCCACCTTGAATAAAACTCCTCCAGCAATGCCCAACCTTGGTTTTACCATTTGACACCTAGCCTTTTTCCCTTGGGTTTCGCGGACTCAAGGGTCATCTTTATTTTGAACCCCCGGGCTAGTGCTTCTCTAAGCGTTGGTCCAACCTAGAGCACCGTGCGGGGCCGTCCCTTGGCAACTTGGGTTACGTTGGCTGCCGTATGCTTAGCTTATCCGGTGTGCCCTGAGAACGAGATATGTGCAGCTCCTATCGGGATTTGTCGGCACAGCGGGTGGTGTTGCTGGACTTGTTTTACCATTGTCGGAGTTGTCTTGTAGAACCGGGATACCGAGTCTGATCGGAACGTCTCGGGAGAAGGTATATCCTTCGTTGACCGTGAGAGCTTGTCATGGGCTAAGTTGGGACTCCCCTGCAGGGATTTGAACTTTCGAAAGTCGTGCCCACGGTTATGGGCAGATGGGAATTTGTTAATGTCCGGTTATAGATAACTTGAACCTTAACTTAATTAAAATGAATCAACTGTGTGAGTAACCGTGATGGTCTCTTCTTGGCGGAGTCCGGGAAGTGAACACGGTGTTGGAGTAATGCTTGTCGCAGGATGTTCTCTAGTTATTCGTTCACGCTTTGCCTTCTCTTCTTGCTCTCTTTTGCGAACAGGTTAGCCACCATATATGCTAGTCGCTTGTTGCAGCTCCACATATTACCTTGCCTTACCTATAAGCTTAAATAGTCTTGATCGCGAGGGTGCGAGATTGCTGAGTCCTTGTGGCTCACAGATTACTTCCAAACCAGATGCAGGGCCTCATGACTCCATTCCAGATGACGCGCTTGAGCTCAAGTGGGAGTTCGACGAGGACTCACGCCGTTACTATGTGTCTTTCCCTGATGATCAATAGTGGTGCCCAGTTGGGGCGATCGGGACCGTGTCGCATGTTGGGTTGATCTTCTATTTTGGCACCGTAGTCGGGCCATGAGTGATTGGTTGATGTAATGCTATTTATGTACTCTGTTTGACGTGGCGAGTGTAAGCCAACTATGTACCTTCCCCTTTTATTATTTATATTACATGGGATGTTGTGAAGATTGCCTTACTTGCGACATTGCTTTCAATGCGGTTATGCCCTAAGTCGTGCTTCGACACGTAGGAGATATAGCCGCATCGAGGGCGTTACAAATATATGCTTGTAGGAATTGCAATAATATCAAGTTTCCTCTCTATGTGCTTAAAGCTTTGAAGCTATGCTTGTTTTGCCTTCCTATGCTAGTTGATTATTGTTCCCATAAGTTGTTTGCTCACAAAATCCCTATGCATAGGAAGTGGGTTAGACTTAAATGTGCTAGACATATTCTCCTTGATGCTCTCTTTATGTTTCATTTCTTATCTTTTATGTGAGCATCATTGAAATGATCATGCCCAACTAGGGTCGTTAAACGATAGCGCTTGTTGGGAGGAAACCCAATTTTATTTTTGTTCCTTGCTTTTTAATTCTGTTTAGTAATAAATAATTCATCTAACCTCTAGTTAGATGTGGTTTTATGTTTTAATTAGTGTTTGTGCCAAGTAAATCCTTTAGGATCTTCTTGGGTGATTGTTATTTGATCTTATTGTAAAAAACAGAAAGTATGCGCTCACGAGAATAATTTTCATTTTTTACCAGAGAGAGATAAAATATCAATTCCACTTGAAGTAGATTAATAAGAAAATTGCCTAGGACTTCCTAATTTCTCAGGATTTTTGGAGTTACAGAAGTACTCGAAACCTACAGATTACTACAGCTTGTTCTGTTTTTGACAGATTCTGTTTTCTATGTGTTGTTTGCTTATTTTGACGAATCTATGAGTAGTATCGGAGGGTATGAACCATAGAGAAGTTGGACTACATTAGATATTAAACCAATATGAATTTAGAATGAGTTCACAACAGTACCTAAGTGGTGATTTATTTTCTTATACTAACAGAGCTTACGAGTTTTCTGTTAAGTTTTGTGTTGTGAAGTTTTCAAGTTTTGGGTAAAGATTCGATGGACTATAGAATAAGGAGTAGCAAGAGCCTAAGCTTGGGGATTCCCAAGGCACCCCAAGGCAATATTCAAGGACAACCAAGAGCCTAAGCTTGGGGATTCCCCGGAAGGCATCCCCTCTTTCGTCTTCGTTCATCGGTAACTTTACTTGGAGCTATATTTTTATTCACCACATGATATGTGTTTTGCTTGGAGCGTCATTTTATTTTATTTAGTTTTGCTTTCTCTTTGAATAATATCCCAAGATCTGAATTTCTTAAATGTTAGAGAGTCTTCACATAGTTGCATAATTGTTCGACTACTCATTGATCTTCACTTATATCTTTCGGAGTAGTTTGTCATTTGCTCTAGTGCTTCACTTATATCCTTTTAGAGCAAGGCGGTGGTTTTATTTTGAAGAAATAGATGAACTCTTGTGCTTCACTTATATCATTTTGAGAGTCTCTAAACAGCATGGTAATTTGCTTTTGATATAATAAAACTTTCATATAAGTGCATTGAATACTAAGAGAAGTTTGATGCTTGATAATTGTTTTGAGATATGAAGATAGTGATATTAGAGCTGTGCTAGTGGAGTAATTGTGAATTTGAGAAATACTTGTGTTAAAGTTTGTGATTCTCGTAGCATGCACGTATGGTGAACCGTTATGTGATGAAGTCGGAGCATGATTTATTTATTGATCGTCTTCCTTATGAGTGGCGGTCGGGGTGAGTGATGGTCTTTTCCTACCAATCTATCCCCCTAGGAGCATGCGTGTAGTACTTTGTTTCGATAACTAATAGATTTTTGCAATAAGTATGTGAGTTCTTTATGAATAATGCTGAGTCCATGGATTATACGCACTCTCGCCCTTCCACCATTGCTAGCCTCTCTAGTACCGCACAACTTTCGCCGGTACCATAAACCCACCATATACATTCCTCAAAACAGCCACCATACCTACCTATTATGGCATTTCTATAGCCATTCTGAGATATATTGCCATGCAACTTTCCACCGTTCCGTTATTATGACACGCTCCATCATTTTCATATTGCTTTGCATGATCATGTAGTTGACATCGTAATTATGGCAAAGCCACCGTTCATAATTTTCATACATGTCACTCATGAGTCATTGCACATCTTGGTACACCGCCGAAGGCATTCACATAGAGTCATATTTTGTTCAAAGTATTGAGTTGTATTTCTTGAGTTGTAAGTAAATAAAGTGTGATGATCATCATTATTAGAGCATTGTCCCAAGTGAGGAAAGGATGATGGATACTATGATTCCCACACAAGTCGGGATGAGACTCCGGACGAAAAAAGGAAAAAGAAAAAGAAAAAGAGGCCAAAAGAAAAACAAAGAAAGAAGGACCAAATTAAAAAAATGAGAGAAAAAGAGAGAAGGGACAATGCTACTATCCTTTTTCCACACTTGTGCTTCAAAGTAGCACCTTGATCTTCATGATAGAGAGTCTCCTATGATATCACTTTCATATACTAGTGGGAAATTTTCATTATAGAACTTGGCTTGTATATTCCAATGATGGGCTTCCTCAAAATGCCCTAGGTCTTCATGAGCAAGCGACTTGGATGCACACCCACTTAGTTTCTTTTGTTGAGCTTTCATATACTTATAGCTCTAGTGCATCCGTTGCATGGCAATCCCTACTCACTCACATTTATATCTATTGATGGGCATCTCCATAGCCCGTTGATACGCCTAGTTGATGTGAGACTATCTTCTTCTTTTTTGTCTTCTCCACAACCACCATTCTATTCCACATATAGTGTTATGTCCATGGCTCATGCTCATATATTGCATGAAGATTGAAAAAGTTTGAGAACATCAAAAGTATGTAACAATTGCTTGGCTTGTCATCGGGGTTGTGCATGATTTAAATATTTTGTGTGGTGAAGATAGAGCATAGCCAGACTATATGATTTTGTAGGGATAGCTTTCTTTGGCCATGTTATTTTGAGAAGACATGATTGCTTTGTTAGTATGCTTGAAGTATTATTGTTTTTATGTCAATATTAAACTGTTGTCTAGAATCTTATGGATCTGAATATTCTTGCCACAATAAAGAGAACTACATGAATAAATATGTTAGGTAGCATTCCATATCAAAAATTCTGTTTTTATCATTTACCTACTCGAGGATGAGCACGAATTAAGCTTGGGGATGCTTGATACGTCTCCAATGTATCTATAATTTTTGATTGTTACATGCTATTATATTATCAACCTTGCATGTTTTATATGCATTTATATGCTATTTTATATGATTTTTGGGACTAACCTATTGACCTAGAGCCTAGTGCCAGTTTCTGTTTTTTTCCTTGTTTTAGAGTATCGCAGAAAAGGAAAATCAAACGGAGTCCAATTGACCTGAAACTTTATGGAACTTATTTTTGGAACAGAAGCAATCCAGGAGACTTGGAGTAGACGTTAGGGAAGCTTTGAGGGAGGCACGAGGCAGGGAGGCACGCCCTACCCCCCTGGGCGCGCCCCCCACCCTCGTGGGCCCCTTGTGGGCCCATGTGGCTCCCCTGACCGACTTCTTTCACCTATATATGTCCATATACCCTAAAAACATCAAGGAGCAGAATAGATTAGGAGTTCTGCCGCCAGAAGCCACCATAGCCACCGAAAACCAACCTAGACCCGTTCCGGCACCCTGCCGGAGGGGGAATCCCTCTTTGGTGGCCATCTTCATCATCCCGGAGCTCTCCATGACGAGGAGGGAGTAGTTCACCCTCGGGGCTGAGGGTATGTACCAGTAGCTATGTGTTTGATATCTCTCTCTCTCTCTCTCGTGTTTTTGAGTCGGCACAATCTTGATGTATCGCGAGCTTTGCTATTATATTTGGATCTTATGATGTTTCTCCCCGTCTACTCTCTTGTGATGAATTGACTTTTCCCTTTGAAGTTATCTTATCGGATTGGGTCTTTCAGGATTTGAGAACACTTGATGTATGTATTGCATGTGCTTATCTGTGGTGACAATGGGATATCACGTGATCCACTTGATGTATGTTTTGGTGATCAACTTGCGAGTTCCGTGACCTCGTGAACTTATGCATAGGGGTTGGCACACGTTTTCGTCTTGACTCTTCGGTATAATCTTTGGGGAACTCTTTGAAGTTCTTTGTGTTGGTTGAATATATGAATCCGAAACTGTGTGATGCATATCGTATAATCATACCCGCTGATACTTGAGGTGACATTGGAGTATCTAGGTGACATTAGGGTTTTGGTTGATTTGTTTCTTAAGATTTTATTCTAGTACAAACTCTATGATAGATTGAACGGAAAGAATAGCTTCGTGTTATTTTACTAGGGACTCTTGAACAGATCAATCAGAAAGGATAACTTTGAGGTGGTTTCGTACCGTACCATAATCTCTTTGTTTGTTCTCCACTATTAGTGACTTTGGGGTGACTCTTTGTTGCATGTTGAGGGATAGTTATATGATCCAATTATGTTATTATTGTTGAGAGAACTTGCACTAGTGAAAGATTGAACCCTAGGCCTTGTTTCCTAGCATTGCAATAGCGTTTGTGCTCACTTTTACCACTTGCTACCTTGCTGTTTTTATATTTTCAGATTACAAAAACCTATATCTATCATCCATATTGCACTTGTATCACCATCTCTTCGCCGAACTAGTGCACCTATACAATTTACCATTGTATTGGGTGTGTTGGGGACACAAGAGACTCTTTGTTATTTGGTTGCAGTGTTGCTTGAGAGAGACCATCTTCATCCTACGCCTCCCACGGATTGATAAACCTTAGGTCATCCACTTGAGGGAAATTTGCTACTGTCCTACAAACCTCTGCCTTTGGAGGCCCAACAACGTCTACAAGAAGAAGGTTGTTTAGTAGACATCATGGGCCTAATCTTAGGTGCAAAAGAAGAAAACGTGTTAGTGCCTACATGTAGTTTTGAACATTACTACGGGCCTATTTGGTTTGCAGGATTTATAAAATGCACTAACATGCCATCTTCGATCTCACATGATTAACATGGGCATTTGATTACATTCTAGAAAAATGTAGCCTTCTTCACAAGAGGTTGGAGTGGATGAAAAGTTCCCTAAGAAATCTTGAACTCCCTTATGGTTAACATTTAACAGGAAAGGAACATCACCTTGATATATAGCTTCTCCAGGCACGGAAAGCATCTCAGGAAACTGACAACTTGCTCCAGGTTGGGGCCAATAGATTCTAGTGCTATGACCTTCACTGTGCGCAGTTTCAGGGTCAAGCTTGTCGGAATCATTTTCTGAATGATAGATGAACAAACATCTTCAAAATTAAAAATAATGTTAATTTGTAGAAGGAGAGATAGAAGGCGTCTGTTGTACCTAAACGGGTGTGGATCCAATAACATGTTCGAAGTATTTGTGACACGAGTAGCCCACCACTGTCAATTTCGGCACATCAATGACATTGATTCTTGTTGGACCTTCTTGATCAACTACAAGTAATCTCTCAAGTGCAGGTGTGTCCTCAATGACCATACAGTGGTACACATCTTGTGATGTCTTCCTGCCGCACCAGCAAAACACATAAATAGTCCGAAGAGTCATGGAGGTGATGTGGAAGGTACTCAACCCATTGATCGCCTAAAAACGAAGGTACTCGAGTGCAGTACAGCCATGGAGCAGGTGCTCCATGTCACTGTTTGAGAGACAGATGGCGACGAGCTCGAGGTGCTTCAGTCGTGGTGGAATAAGAGCGGGCGCGTCATTAAGGGGGATGGCAGTTCCTAAACTTGGCGACGCGCAGCGTGGGCGCGAGGCGGAGTGCGGACGTTGGCAGCGACCGCATATGCCCATCATCAAAAGTGAGCTCCTCGAGCTGATCTAGGGAGGGGGGTTGGAACCAGTCGTCAAGCATGGCTTGGTCCTTGCTGTTGGAACATAACTTGCCCATTCTAAGGCCTTTGGTTGGGCCAAGGTGACTGCCGAGGATCTTGGAGAACGCATCCAAGCTTTTGCGATAGCCATGGCAGAGCTTGTGGGTGTCGATGAGGTCAAGAGGGATGGAGTTCCATAGGGGGCGCCACCGCCGGGAAAGGACGATTGTCCGCGCCCCATATTTGATTGTGAGGAGGGAGATGATGACTCTCGACATATCATCGGGGAGGCTACTGATGAAGTCTAGGCTTGCTGGAGTCGCTTGCGGTTCTAGCTCGCCCCGCCTCCACTTGTTGGCAGCCCCGTTCTCCACCTCCAGAGTCTCCTTGTTAGCGGCGCTTTCTGATAGAAATGGGAGTACATGAAATATTTAGTTAAAAAAGGTCCATAGAAAAGTGTATTGGTAACTAGAAGTTATTATGTAGGAATATAGTAAGAAAAGGGAATAACAATTGGTTACTTAAATACTAAAAAAATTCATTTGACATTGTTGGGTAAGTCAATATGCAGATAGTTGAAAATAAAACTTACTTCGAACAAAGTCTGGACGGATGATTTTGTTGGGGAAGTTAGCATATATTTCATGACCAGGCCCTTTTATGTGAAGTGCAATTTTAGTGCCAGCTTTCAGTACATAAAACGTTGCAATTTCTTTCCAAAAGGCAGTGCCGAAATAGGATTCACCATGTTCATCAAGTTTTACAGTAGCAACGATTGTAAATCCATGGTTTGTGTACAGTATGACATCCTTGGAGCCTTCATCTATGTAAAGGGAAAAATTGTGCACTACATAATCTGTTGCATAGCAAGGCATGTTCTGCAGAAAATGGTAGCATTGTTAAAGAAATATGGTAACATGAAAATATGGGCCCAAATTGAAAGAACTGTACAACAGTTGAAATCGAAGGACAAAAATCTATAATTAAACAGATAGGGTAAACATGATGTCATGGAAATATGAGAGTAATTGAAAGAACAATACATCATTAATTTGTCTAATATAGAAAGAAGAGGGGGAAATCCCCTTTGACGTATATGGTGCATGTGGCACCTTTTATCCAAATGTAGCAATATTTAGAATATGTTCAGGAAAGTAGGCCATGCCAACCAATTTAGGGTGACATTGAACATACCGCACGCGTCCTCAAGTTATCTGGTACGGTGAGATGGAATCTTTGGCGGAGGTCGCAAAGTCCTGAAGTGTCGGCTCCATGTACATTATATGAATGAAAGAAAACCCTCAAATCAGCTTGAATAAAAATGAATTCACAGCGATTTCCGCCGGGTGATTAAAGGAGGAAGATGAACTGGGATAAGAGATGAGATAATATCTCGTTAAATTAGTTACCTTGTCGTCCTTGGGAAAGAACTCTCAGTATGGCAGATTCCCCAATCGAGCGGAGCTGGGTCGACCGCGAGCAGCGTCGAGAAAGTCGATGGCGATAGGCGGTGGCAAGAGGAAGTGGCGAAATGCGGTGGGCTTTGCCGGCATCCTGGCGGCGGCAGGCGTCGAGCTAAGTGTTTACCGCCGTGATAGGTGGTGTGATGGCATAGACGCGGAGGAGCTTGTGCAGGTGTGAACGGGGAACATACCGGAGGGGCCGAGGGGGTGGCAGTCGGGTGAGGGTTTTTGTGATGTGGGGATGGTGAGGGTTTTCTTTTTTCTTTTTTGAATTGGGTGGTGAGGGTTTTCTGTCCCACAAAGAATTTTGGGGGCGACAGTTTTCTAGAGCGAACCATGTGTGATTGATGCAACAGGTAAAATGAAAGTCATTGCACACAGTTCCAATTTTGGGAACCGTGTGTGATTGACTTACTACCTCCGTCCTGGTTTATTGGTCCCCCTTTCTAATTTTTACCAAATTTTGACCAAATATTTAACATACTCAGACATAGATAATAAGCGTACACGTACATAAGCATAGTCCAACCATAAGTACATAGTTCAACCGCATTAAGCATATATACTCAAGCATACATAGTTCGATCCATCCCACATCTCATCTCACATGCGCCCGACACGATCCTGAAGCTTCTCCAGGTACTCGGCGTACGCGTCGTGCGCCACCCTACGAGAATATTCCTGCTTGAAGGAGCCAACGGCCCATCCTCTAGCATGCGCCAGAACACTTAGATACGCGTCATGAAGCTTCTGGTTGCAAAATGGGCATCCATAGCCATCGTTCCAGCTCCTAATACGCCTGTTAAGCATTCCCGCATAAAGCTCCCTCAGGATTTGCCTGTTGTACCTCCTCTTGCCATCTTCATCCTCGCTGTCCACATCGTCAGATGGCACCTATACAAATAGTAAAACAAATTTGGCATCAAATCAATGATTACATGTCATGAAGTAGGATTAGGAATTTATGGCTATTTATTTATACATATCCAGAGATTATGGTTCGATTTTTAAGCACAATCGTCTATGTACAGACCAATCTTGAAGGAAATAATGGCACAAACATATGTTGGTCATTCAAAATCAACTGTCAGGCCCTGGCTAGGAATTATTAGCACGAACACTAACCCTATTCGGATTACTAGCGAAATCATTTGCACAGATGAAACAACTAATCACTTGTCACATGTACCATTCAAACAATCAATACACTACACGGATTTAATGGAACTTACTCAGATTTGATGGATTGGGAGAACATAACAATATGATTTCTATTCCAAAAAGGGGGAGGCAGGAGTAACCAGAGAACCCTATGATCTATTTGACACATAAATGGGTATAGATGACTAACCAGCTGTCCGTCATCGTCGGAGTCATCGCCCGAGTGGTCATCGGAGTCGGAGTCGTCGCCGGAGTGGTTGTCGGACTCGGTGTGGAACTCCACCTCTGGCTATGGAAGCTCGATGCCGTCGACGACGTCAGGGTGCAGCGATAACTCGCCGACGGTGACGGCAACCTCTGTCTCCATATCCAGGTTGTGCTTCGGTGCTTTAGCAGCCCCGACATCGCCACTCCCTCTGATGGGGTGCTTCGGTGGCATCCTCATATACTAACAGCTTTGAGGACTGAGAGCGGCGTCGAGGATGCAAGCAGAGAGAGAGAAGATTGTGTGTGTAGCGAGGATCGGGGTGCCGCCGCTCGGGCGCACCATTAATATGGAGTAGTGGGAGTTGTGGGAGAGAGGTGTGCGGCGGTCAAAACGATGGCTCACCTCCCGGTGAGCCTGCGCACTGGACTGCAGGCATGCCCACCAAAGTTTCACACGTCTACTCGCACGCCTCCCGATGACACTGCGCAGCGAGCACGCCTCCGTCAATTCACACACCTACACGCACGCTTCCCCATCTGCCTACGCGGCAGACCCGTCCCGTCAACTCATGCCTGCTCGCACGGCACACGGGTCGCATGGTGGCACATATATTGTTTTTCTATTTGGATGATTAATGTTGCCGCTTTGTTGCTTACTCGAAGTATGGCACGTATCCATTATTGGTCTAACGCTCACGGTTCGAATAAATAATCCGTCTGGGATATTGGTTCCCAATTATTAATAATCTCCCGTCTGTAATTAGATAAAGATTACATCAAAACTGGTCTCAAATTTGACAAAAAAGTACAATGCCACTTTGTATTGGTGTCCATATGAGAACACGATAAGTTTCATGAACTTCAAATAAGTTTTGGATGTACTAGAAATTAAAAATCAAGATTCTCAATGTTTGAAATTTGTTGCACGGGGAGTAAAGATGCACCCATTGACACACATGTGTTTTTGCAATCCATTTAGGTGCACTGTCACGTGTGCATGTAGCTCAAATTTGATTTTTGCACATTATACCCGTAGAAAATCAATCAATCAATGTACTAAAACGTCTTAATGATCTCTATGATTTTTTGAAATTAAAACGTCCCTCCTTTGGTAACATATAAGTTCATCGCGAGATAATTAATTTAACACGCACCTTAGTTGCGGTGGATTCGCGGTGTGTGTGTGGGTGTGTGCGTCTGGGGGTGGTGGGTGGCTCACAGTACAGTACGAGTTGTGAGCCACCGTGTGGGTTGGCCATTTTGTTAGGCAGGCATGTGCCACATCAAAGTCGTGAAATCGTTATTTAAAACATTGCACAACCCTTTCATACATAAATGTTTTGGCCACATGTAGTCGATGGTTGTCCTACACGACACTTGATACTCGCATGTGACGCTTTCTGTGGGCCCGCAAGGTCGTCGTCCATCACTTTGAAGAACAGCCGACAGTGAGGTTAATTTGACCAGCAAGGTAGAATCTTTTTTGTTTGTGTTATGGTGGTATATAGTACGCTTCGAAGAGGTGGGAGGGGACTAGCATATATACTATACGTACGCGTCAGTGAACAAGTACACCTCACTCAGTGTCGGGACTTTTTGGTCTCCGAGGCACGTGCCACATCAAAATTGTGAAATGGGCTATTCAAACATCACACAACACCTTTTTGGGCCACATGCATATCCTAGCTAGGACACACATGTGTGACGCTTCCATCTGTGGGCCCATGAGGCCATCGTAGATGCATGCATGCATCAGTTTGACCTACATCGGGAGAGGTTAATTAATTTGACCATCGATGAGGATTCTTTTGGGTTGTACATATATTACAGTAGGAGCATATAGTATGCGGTGAAGAGGGGGCAAGGTGACCATCATATGTAGTATGCTTGATGAACCTCGCTCTGTGTGGGTGCATGGTTTACGGTTTTTGAGGCATGTGGCAATTCAAAGTTGTGCATTTTGGGTATTCAACATATATATGTTTGGCCCACATGCAAAGCGGTGGTGGTTGTCCTACCGCACCCACTTAAGCGGTTATCAGCGATACCGATGCTTTCCATCTGTGGGACCGTTTGGTCTATCACTACTTTTTTCCCGACAACAAGAGAGGTTAATTTGACTTAGGATGGGATTATTATTTTTGCTCTGGGATGACATGCATGATACAGTTTGAGCACACACACATGTATCTCTATGCGTGAATCCCTCCCATCGATTCGAAATGGCTAGTACAACGACACATCAACCGATTTCGCTCTGTGTGGGGAGCTAGTGTACAATTTTTGACGCACACGCCACATCAATGTTGGGTATTCAAACATGCAGGCACGCATGACCTCCATGCATAAGCATGCACTAGAAAAAAAGAAACTTCTGTGATGATACGTGTTTGTTAGAGTAGGTCACGTTTTCTGTCATGCATGTACATCCATGACAAATTTATGACAGAATCAAGATAGTCATACCTGTGTTGTCGTAGAAGTGTTCCATGACATTACCAAAATTATCATCACGGAAGTGTCCACTTCCATAACGATAAATCACGCGTCATAGAAGTGCTTTCGTCAAGGGTGACCGACACGTGGCATCTACCGTAACGGGACACCGTTAAGCTATCAGGTCCATCTTTGGATCCGATAACCCGCTAACAGCAACAACCAATGCCGATTTCCCACGTGTAAAATTCTCATTGGCTGATGAAACCACGTGTCAGCTCCGCGTTAGCACATCCAATGGGCGAGATGCGCCTATGATATGTTGACACATGGACTGGCCCAAAAGTGGCCCATGAAGATTAAATGGGACGGCCCAACTAAAGGCCCACAAGATTTAGCGGGACATAATGGGCCAGCCCAGCTAAAGGCTCACAAGATTTTGCAAACCATAATGGGCCGGCCCAGCTAAAGGCCCAACATTCTCAGTTAAGGCCCGTACGACTAGTGTTAAACTGGTCCGTCAATGGCCCGTCCTAAACTTGTCATCATTGCGGCCCATGGTCACTTCTGGCCCGTTAACAGCCCACTAAGAATTTGGGACGAATTACGGCCTGGTGTGTTTCCGGCCTGTTAAAGGCCCTACTTCATTTGGGCCCATTTATAGGCCATTGAAACTTTCGGCCCATAAACGACCGTGAAGGATATGGGTCATATTCGGCCATATATGTCATTCGGTCTGTTAGAGGCCCTTTATTGATTTGGGCCACTTTCAGCCTGTTGTAACCTTCGGCCTGTTAAGGTCGGACAAAATCCATGGGCCATATGTGGCCCAACGCCACATCGTGCCTACTAACAGTCGATATGAAAATGACACTAATCAAGCCTGACCAAACTTCCGGCCTGTTAAAGGCCCGTGTAGTAGGTCGGCGCATTTACGGCCCGTCTGAATTTCGGCCTGTGGACGACCCAAATTGTAAATGGGCCACCATTTCGGCCTGCTAAGACCAGTGGGTTATTTGGCACAATCAGGGCCCAATCTTACTTTCGGCCTACTAAAGGCCCATGGTTTTTATGGGCTTGAGATATTTACACATGTAAACGGCCTATTATTACTTAGGGCCCAAATTATATTTAGGTCTGTTAAAGGCCCACTATGGGCACGGGCCGACCAGAAATATATGAAAGATTATGCCGATTTAGGCCCAGATATTTTTAGTGGGCTACATGCAAATTTCGGCCCAGAATCGTTTTTAGCCCAATTGGAATGGGCCCGACGAATGTTGGCATGTTGGCCTCCTACGAAGCTTTCGGCCGAATACATTACTAAGATAAACCTACACTATACAAAAATAGCATCATAATTACTGCAACCTTTGGCAGCATCATAAATGTTGTATCACAACAAAATAAATTCCAACCATGCAACAAAAGGCCTATTGGCATATAGTTTAAAGTCCTTGCAGATAAAAGCACCATAAGATGTATTGAAACACATATCATTTGACGTGAGTGCTTATGTTTCAAGCTGTAGAATCCGATGGAGTAGCATGATCTTCCCCTTTTTCCGCCATTGCTCTTGAACAACGAAGCAAATGTCTGCTAGTCTGGTTTCAAAACCATTCATATCTTCACGACATTTGTCAACCACTATTTTTGTTTCCGACACAATGTCTATTAGGGATTGGACTTGTGTCTGGAGCACAGAAATATCACTTTGTCTAGCGGGAAGATTTTGTTCAGTAGGCGATTTGGACGAGGTTACTGTCACATCTCAAATTTACAATTTGGAATGTTATACATAGGTCATTCATGCATATCATATTTTACTGCATTTTTTCTTTGCGATCCTCGAAATTCTAAGCAACTCAAGGGCCCACGGAGAGAGTTGGGGATTTCACGTTTTTCATATTTGAATTTTATCAAATATTGAAACAAGGATCACTTTGGTTTTAATTATTTTTTTCTCTCCGAAAATATTTCATATTAAAATATATGAGAGGAGATAATATGACTTCTCTAAAATATAGGGAATATTGGAGGAAAAATATTAAAATCAAATAAATATTTCTTTTGGACTTTTGTTGCTATTTTATTTGAATTAGGAAAAAATGCCTTTTCAAAATTGCAATAAAGGCCCAAATAAATGTTCAGTTTGTCCGCAATATTATTAGAGGACCGTGAAGATTTATTTCAGGATTTTTGGACTCGGTTTAGTATTTCTTTTATTTGGTTTTCCGCGTCAGGATTTATTAAAAAAATAAGTCACCGACCTAACGGGCCGTGTCCATCCAGGACACTGCACTTGGGGCCTTTAAGACCCGCCCGAGCCAGCCGCCCTGAAGGCCCAAGCCCCTAGCCCTGCCGTCCAAACCCTAGCTCGCACCGCCGCCTGCCTCACGTCGCCGCCGCGCCACTGCCCCGCTCCGCCGCCCGCCTCGCGTCGCCGCCACCCGCCATCGCCGGAGCCACCGCCGCCGCGTCGATCGTCCCCGCTGACCCCGCCGTTGACCTCTCCGTTGACCGGTGAGTTTTCTTCGGTTAACCCCGGTTCTTTCTTTTCCAGAAAAACCCTAGATCGGTTTTTTATTAGATCGGTTTTGTCCGGTTTTCTTCGGTTTAGTTAGTTCACAGATGTTCGTTTTAACGAATGTTGTTCGTCAGTTAGCCGCATACAGTGAACGTTCGTTCGTTAGCCTGTTCGTCCTATTTTATTTTCCAAGGTTTTTCCATGATTATTTTTATCATGATTTCTGCCCTAACCTTTGTTTTAGTTTATCTTTTCGCTCGTTTATCCAAATCAGGTGAAACAAGCGCCTAGATCTTCGTCTCGAAGCCCTCTTTCTGTTTAACCAACTTGAACAAGATTTTGGTACTGTAAAATTTGACTTTAGTCCAGTTTAGTAATCGGATCTTGTTTCTTTCGTAGTTTGAGTTTCGTTGCTCCGTTTTATTTGATTCTTTTTGCAAACCGGAGTTCTTCAGTTGAACTTTCTGGTTAGATCTTCTTATTTGATTTTTACCCATGCATGTTTGCTTGAGTGCTTATGTATGCTATTGTTTGTTTGCGATAGAATTCCCGAAGTGCAAAGCATGCTACTATGAGTCTTTAGGATTTGTAGATCATCAGTAAGGCAAGTAACACTTTGATCATACCCCTTTGTTACCCAGTTTTTATACATTAGTTCAACCCTCACACATTGCATGAGTAGGATCTCTTAACATGTGGGTCTGGGAAGTAGATGATGAGGTAGAACCTATTACCTGTTTTATTATCAAACCCTTGGGAGTTACTTCTATGTTATGCTTATTTTGCCATGCTATGTTGTAGACGTGGATTGGGTTTGAGTGTATCCAAGACAGATGTGAGTTCTTAATTGATGGTTCAACTTAAGGTGGCAACTTTAATACACATCTGGGTGGATTGCTTGTGGGCACCTGGAGAATCCAGTGTTGTCCAAGGATATCCCGGAGTACCCGTGTGATCATCCTACGGTCCGCCACCCAGGCTCAAAGGGATCATAAGATTATTCATGCTAGAAACTTCCGTGTGCAGCCACAAGCCATTATGGGCTCTGGCATAGTTGAGTATGTTGTGTGACCTCTTTCAGTGGTGGGCTAGCAGATGTAGGGGAAAGTAGGTGTAACTGTCCACCCAGAGTAAAGAGTTAATGCTTCTGAAAGACTGTGTCTCGGTCATCCATTTCTCAAACACCCTGTAGTGCGAGAAATCCAACGGAGGAGATGAGTCTTGTGGGGACAATTGCGCAAACCTCTGCAGAGTGTATAAACTAATCATGGTTAGCCGTGTCCCCGATTATGGACATCTTGAGTATTTGGTATTTGAATTATTGATTTGATCTCATCACTCTAAATTAATTTGTTGGGATGTTAATGACTACTTTAATTGGGATTGAGTTGGAGGAACCTTCTCAATGATGATTCAACTACCATGATAGTTAAATAAAATATATTCCTTTGTTATAGGAAAAAAATAGCTTTTTGCAAAACAATATAACCATAGAGCCTCCACCAACCATATATGCATGTAGTGATAGCATTTATCTGTTCATTGCTCTCTTGTGTTATATTGCCAGCATATTCCATGTGCTGACCCGTTTTGGGCTGCAACATATCACGTTGCAGACTTTTCAGACGAAGAGTAAGGTGCGCTAGGTCGCTTGTCGTGCACTCAACTATGACGTTAGAGTTGATGTACTCGCTTTATCTTCCAAGCCTTCCGTTGTTATCTTAATTAGATGGCCTTAAGCCATATTTATTGTAATAAGTTCTCTTTTGAGACATTCGATGTAATAAGTGTGTGATTGCTACTCTGTTATAAATCCTTCGAGTACTGTGTGTGTCGGCATTATCGATCCAGGGATGACACTGAAGCACAGACACTTGACCGTCTGAGGTCGGGTCGCTACAGTTACCTTGACAACCAACCCAGAATTATGCAGGAAGGTGCTTTTTGCACTATTAGTGGAGAGATACTGACGCACTGCAGCAAGAGGTGGCATTGTGGCCGTGGTAGCCTCGTCACCTTCAGGTGGTTGTAGCTGTTCAATCATTTATTCCATAGCTTGCTGAAAGTTTAAACTTGTAGATTAGTGTACCAGATAAGTTACTAATGAGATAAAAACAAACAAAGTAGGTTTCACGTTTATACATAACTTATTTAGGTGAACTCGTATAATACATTAGCATGTATTGTAGTGCCAACGACATAATAAAATCACTTCCGGAACATATGTCCATATAGCATGCCTACTGTATTGTCTATTTCCTCACATTCGTTGACATCTAAGGATAAAGAGACATGGTTTTAAGTAGGATAAAGAGACATCATTCATATCATGGAAAAACAGATATAAAACAAACAGGCTATTGTATCATTGTGTGCGCACGTGAACATCACAACTAGATTACATATCAAGACCAAAAGAATATCCTTAATCTCTTTTAAACCATGTAAGGTGAAATGATACGTTAAGACAACTGTGTATAAAAGTGAACACAGTAACTGACATTGGTTGCAAACAAATCAGTTAAATGAACACATCATAGTACCAATCAGTTCAAAGGTAGGAGGAGTAAGGACTTAAAACAGCAGCCTGAACTGGTGTGCCTATGCCCTTCATCTTGCTGGTGTGGCAATCCTTGAAGATTTCAATTGCATTCGGATCAGGTTCTTTTTGGTCTGCACGGGTTTTCCTCTGTATTTGGAACAAGTCAATATAGATACGATAATATGGCACAGAAAAAAAGGAAGTAGCAGCTATTTACAAGAGCCTCGCAGTGTGCAATATAGCTACGAGATCCTATTGTCTGTTGGAATTTCAGTTTAGAATGGTTGGTCTTGTTCTTCAAACAGTTAGCCTAGAAGAAGATACACATGTAAGGCACATACATAAATACAAGTTCAATATGTGGTCTGATCAAATACGTATACCCTACCTGATACTTTGGATTAGACCAGTGTTTAACAAGGGCTGTATAGTCTTCATTTGTAATATATTCCACTAGAGATGTTTGGGTGATTTCATTGTTAGCCTTTCCTTCAAAGTGAGATTTTCTAAGGTGGTACTGATACTGTCGCAGAGGAGACTGAAAAACATGAGTGCATGCTTGTTTAGTTGCATCATCTTTCGAATCCAACTTGAACCTCATATGTTGAAAAAAGAATGTGAGTCTTATTAGGAGGAAGCTAGAAAGTATGGCACAGAGCAAGACAATATTACAAATTGCGATGAATAACATTACTTATAGATCAATGGTCAAGGAAGGTATTAAACTGGGTATTTTCTTTCTCATTCTTGTACTGGATCCACATTGGGAGGATACATGCATGACACCTAACAACAATGGCTGCCTCTGATACTAACTTGGCTGACTCTGTAGCATCACGTGGCCTTTTTAAACCTGCCTCAAAATGGATCTCCATTCTTCCTCCTTTAGATTTTGTTAATCTGTCAAGCATTATCCCTGATGTCTGTTTCCGCTTGCGCTGTGGTGATAGTTCAACAACGAATATGGAAAGTGTTAGTGCACATCAAACTGTGAGAGTACATATAAAGGAGCATGCAACTGCAACTCGACTCGGTCAGGTACCGTCTTGGTGTTTATGCTCATGAGGTTCATTTGATCTTGCCAAGTCTTGTTGTGTCAGCAGTGCTTTAGAAGTAGTGTTAGGTGTGAATGCAGCTTGGGAACTGGCCAGATCCGGAGCAAACGAACGAGTAACTCGTTGAGATGCTGGTACAGTTGAAGCGGATGCTGCAACTGGTGGAGCAGGTGATACTATGTTTGTAGATTTAGCCGGTGGACTTGGACCTTCTACTGCACTATAAGTACCAGCAGAATCTTGAGGGCGGAACCTTTTCACTTTGACCCGACAAGTAACACCATTCCCTACTATATTCTTTTCCTTGCTCTTTTTTGACTTTGCCATGTCTAGGCATACCCACAACACAAAAGAATAAAATTGCTCTTCAAAACTCATTGATGCATGACACAGACAAGCAATACTTTGATGTAAGACAACCGTATGAGGATGGAATATGTAAGAAAAATAGGACGTCGTGACATACTCACAGCTATGATGTGTAAACTAAGCAGAAGGATTTTCAAGAAAATAGAAGTAATGCAAGCTAGACACCATATGAAAGATGCAACCAATATCACTCTGCCTAGCTAAAAGTGTCAGTTCGAAAAATTAGAAGCAGTACAACGTAGAAATCAATGCAAGATGCAACCACTATCAAACTGCAATGTTAAAAGCGTCCAATCATGAGTGACTGATGCAATACACAACATCAGTACTTTGATGTAAGAACATGGTATAGATTGATAGATGCAGTGTATTCTAGACACAGAAAGGCATGTCATATGCACATGTATAACGTATAAACTCAGCAGGTGCAATTTATTCAAAATAGAAGAAATATAGGCTAGACAACATATACAACATGAAACCAATTATCACACTATCAACTTAGAGCAAGCACCTGCGATGGTGGAGTATGGGAGATGAACTCATCATGTAGCTTGGGACTTCAACTTCATTAGCAGTAGCACTGGCAAATCTAGAGAATCTATGTTTGCGTCGGTCCGGAGGACCACCAACATCCCCTAACTTACTCTTTTCCTTCCTATTTTCTGATATTGCTTTATGAAGTCAAAACCAAAAGAAGAAGAATAACATTAGCTCTGCATAACTCGTTGATGCATGATACAGACGAACACTACTTTGATGTAAGGCAAGCGCAGGATAGGAGGATGGAGTATATACAAAAAAAAAGACAGCATTGCATATTCAGCCGTACGATAGGAGGATGGAATATGTATGAAAACCAGTAAGCAGAAGGCATTTCAACAAAATTAGAAGAAATGAAAGCTAGGAACCATATGAACATGCAACCAATATCACTATCCGGTAAAAAGTGTCTCGTCGTAAGTGCCATTTCAAGAAATTAGAAGCAGTACAAGCTAGAAGACAATGCAAGATGCAACCTACATCACACTCCCAAGTTAAATGTGTCTTATGGTTAAGTGATCGTTGCAGATATAAGTTGTAAGATACGCAGATGCAATTCAAGAAAATCAGAAGCAATACAAACTAGACATCATATAGAACACACAACCACATATAACAGTTCCAAGTTAGCGCAAGCACCTGTGATGGTGGAGTAGGGGAGATGTGCTCATCATCTACACGTATGTTCTAGAAACAAGAACATGTGTCATATTCACAGGCATTATGTGTAAAGTAAGCAGATGCAATTCAACAAAGTTAGAAGCAATACAAGCTAGACATCATACGCAACATGCAACCACATATAATAGTGCCAAGTTAGAGCAAGCACCTGTGATGGTGGAGTAGGGGAGATGTGCTCATCATCTACACAGCTACGTTGACTTTCTAGCCTTGCGTTGTCTTGCGAATCTTGTTGGGAGGATGGCAGAGTAGAATCTGTAGAGACCCTTCGTTTCAGTTGCTCGGAAGGACCACCATCATCCAATGTCTTACCAATTTCCTCCCGATTTATTGATTTTGCATTGTGACATCAAACCGACAAGAAAAAGGAATAAGATTCGCTATTCAGAACTCATTCATGCATGATACTGACGAACACTACTCTGATGAAAGGCAAAGTCATGATATGAGGATGGAATATGTACAAAAAACTGGACGACTTGACATATTCACACCTAGGATGTGGTAACTAAGTAGAAGGCACTTCAACAAATTAGAAGCACTACAAGCTAGACACCATATGGAAGGTGCAATCAATGTCACTCTGCCAAGTTAAAACTGTCTCGTCATAGGTGGAGTTCATCAAACTAGAAGCACTACATGCTAGAAATCATATTCAAGACGCAAACCAATATCACACTGCCAACTTAAAGGTGTCCCATCATATGTGACTGACGCAGGATACACAAGAAGAGTAGTTTCTTGTAAGAACATGGTGTGATAGACAGATATAGTATGTACCAAAAACAGGAAAGCGTGTCATATTCACACGTATCATGTGTAAGCTAAGCAGATGCAGTTTACACTAATTAGGAGCAATACAAGCTAGACACCATATGCAACATGCAACCAGATATCACACTGCCAAGTTAGAGCAAGCACCTTGGATGTTGGAGTAGGGGAGCGGAGACTTGGAACTTGTAATGCACTAGCAGTACAAGGAGAATCCGTACAGATGCTCCGTTTACGTTGCTGCAGAGGACCACCATCATCGCCTTCCTTACTCTTTTCCTTCCTCTTTTTTGATTTTGCCTTGTCAAGTCAAACCCACAAGAAAAAGGAATAAAATTTGCTCTTCAGAACTCATTGATGCATGTTACCGATGAGCACTACTTTCATGTAAGACAGACGCATGATAGGAGGATGGAGTATGTGTGAAAAATAGGACGACATGACATATTGACATGTATGATGTATAAAGTGTAAACTAAGCACGAGGTGTTTGAACTAGTTAGAAGCAATGCAAGCTAGAAACCATATGAAAGATGAAACCAATATCACTCTGCCAAATTAAAAGGGTGGCCTAACAAATGTATTTGACCAAATTAGAAGCAATACTCCCTCCGTTCCACAATGTAGTGCCTATAGATTTTTCTGAAAGTCAAACTTTGTGAACTTTGACCAAGTGTATAGAGAAAACTGTCTACATCTACAATACCAAACATGTACAATCTAAAAATACAACTCATTATGTATCCAATGATGTGCATTTGGTATTCTAGATGTGCCTATTTTTCTCTAGGCGTGTCATATTCACATGTATAATGTGTAAGCTAAGGAGATGCAATTTAACAAATTAGGAGCAATACAAGCTAGGCACCATATGCAACATGCAACCAGATATCACACTGCCATGTTAGAGCAAGCACCTGGGGTTGTGGAGTAGGGGAGATGAGATTTGGAACTTGCACTGCAGTAGGAGTAGCAGGAGAATCTGCATAGATCATCTGTTTCGGCTGCTCCAGAGGACCGCAATC
This sequence comes from Triticum aestivum, assembly GCF_018294505.1. Taxonomy (NCBI): domain Eukaryota; kingdom Viridiplantae; phylum Streptophyta; class Magnoliopsida; order Poales; family Poaceae; genus Triticum; species Triticum aestivum. The sequence goes on along the minus strand of NC_057794.1, from coordinate 147,117,342 downwards.
ATTCCGTGCCTTCGTCCTTTTAGATTTTGCCTTGTCAAGTAAACACACAAGAAAAAGGAATGAAATTCGCACTTCCAAATTCATTGATGCATGATACTGACGAACACAACTTTTATGTATGGCAACCACATTGTAGGAGGATGGAATATGTACGAAAAACGCTAAGCAGAAGGCATTTCAACAAATTGGAAGCAATGCAATCTAGACACCATATGAAAGATCCAACCAAAATCACTCTACCAAGTTAGATGTGTCTCATTATAAGTGGCACTTCAACAAATTAGAGGCAATACATGTTTGAAATGATATGCAAGATGCAACCAATATTACACTGTCAACTTGAAGGTGTCTCGTCAGAAGTGATTGATGAGGGATACACAAGAAAAGTAGTTTGATTAAGAACATGGTTAATAGAAAGACGTAATATGTACCAAAAACAGGAATGCATGTCATATTCACAGGTATAATGTGTTAACTAAGCAGATGCAATTTACCCTAATTAGAAGCATTACAAGGTAGACACCATATGCAACATGCAACCACATATCACACTGCCAAGTAAGAGCAAGCACCTGCGATGGTGGTGTGGGGGAATTGCGGTCATCAACTAGAGAGCTACGTTGACTATCTTCATTTAGCCTTGCTGTTTCTTGAGAATCATGTGGGGAGGATGACACTGCACTCTTTAAACGAGTAGCGCGTCTCACAGTAACCCACTAGGGTGACTGTCTCATCATAAGTGATTGATGAGGGATACAAAAGAGCATTAGTTTGATGTACGAACATGGTTAATAGACATATGTAGTATGTATCAAAAATAGGAAGGCATTCCATTATCAAAGGTATAATGTGTAAAGTAAGCTGATGCAATTTAACCAAATTGGAAGCAATACAAGCTTGACACCATATGCAACATGCAACCACATTTGACAGGGCGAAGTTAAAGCAAGCACCTGGGATGGTTGTGTGTGGCAATTGAGATCATCAACTGCAGAGCTACATTTACTGTCTCTGTCTGCTGGCACTACACCCTTTAGAGCGCTGGGACACTTAGTGCTTATCTTCGAATTACACTAGAGCGACTTCTGTCTTTTCTTTTTTGTATTCATCAACACTGGGTCAGAGTCTAAAATACACATGCATAAAAAACAATAGTGAGTATTGGTGAAGTGTGTGCACAAGTACTACAGTGTAAAGGAAGCAGATAGCAGGTCGGTGATTAATAAATGACGGGAGACATATGATAGATCTACAACATGCATGGCACACGAAATTACTAGATTCTAGGATTTTGAAATATGAGCACAAGGATGGCTGGGAAATGCAGATGCTCCTCCAGCACACCACAAGGTGTGGTCCTATGAAAATAACAGTCGACTGAAAACAAATAGGTCAGTCCATTTTTTCTGCACCATCCGATGTGCAAAGAATGGGCAGATCGCCTTCATCTACCTCCAGCTAGTCAGTGTAACGATCTTCCTCAAAATGCCAGCGACCACCGGCCCAGTCCCCTGCCTCTTCCCTCCCCTCGACCTCACCGCACCGCCATGCTTGGCACCGCCCCGACCATCCCTTCAAGCCCCGCCACCTCCAGATCGGGCGCAAGCAGCTCCTGCGCCCCACACCCCTATGATAGACACCGATGCGCTGCTTCCCCGGTGAACATGCGGACTAGGTGCTCCGCGCGCCTAAGCGGGTGCTGCTTCTTTTGATTGTGATTCGACTGACCCTGAATTGAAATCCAGGCAAGCTACTGACCTCTAGCAAAGGTGAAATAGTAAATGGGAGGAAACCTTGTGCATTTAGTACCACAAAGAAGATGCAGTAGGAAGCGCTCAACTAGTTTCTTTCGTGGGATGAATACGGTGTGAGCAGAGACGTAAGATTTGCACAAATAAGGGAAGATGAGTACCTCTTTCTGCTGGTAGTGTTGTGTCCTCCTTCTGTTTTTCCATTGATCTTCTTGTGGTTCACTGGAAATGAGAAGTTGTGGAGGATGGTGGAGCCTTGGACGAACCCATGGCCAAGTTGTTGAGTGTGGTGCGGTGGCTGTTTGTCGGCGGCGGGGAACCATATCCGAGGCGGCGAACAATGGTGTAGCGGGAACATCTCTAGTGCGGTGAATGGTTGCAACACTGGAGCGGCAGCGGTGAGGCGCAGGACGATGTGGTCGAAGTGGTTCTAGTACGGCGCACATCAGCATCGACGTCGTGGAGGCAGCTCTGCCTCGGGTTCAGCTGCTAAGTCCTTGAGGGTGTTGCGATTGCGATTGCGTTGGACAATGACGTCGGGGTACCGGCTCCGGCGTGATGGAGGAGGGCGGCGATGGATTGGGCGCGATGGGGTGGAGGACGGAGGAGGCTGGGGTTTCGCGGCTGGTGGAGAGGGTGTTTTGGCACCCATGGAGTATGAATGGGGAAATGGAGGGAGGGGGAACTAAGGGTGAACAATGTTTCAGTTTGGGACGCGCTTGTTTGAAATTTGGGGAAAGTTACAAACTTTGCCCCATCTAAAATCTCGGACATATTGCGGGTTGGGGGTAGGACAGTAATCTCAGGTGTCCCAAAATGGTGGGCGGGATAGATTTCGGCTGAGCGCATGGGTATTTAGGCACCCATGGCGTATGAATGCTTCTCGGAGGTGGTTGAGACTGGCGTCTTGGTGAATTTACAAACCTACCCCGGTTTAGACCTTTGGATATCGGGCCGATAGGCTACACGTGCCAGAGTCAGGACAGTAATTTCCTACCACCAAACATTAGTCTCGCGCGGTTTCAGGTGACCAGAGGCTTATTTGGCGCTTCGTTCAATATTTGGGAGCAGAAGCATTAACGTTTTCGGTTCTCTTGAATTGAACTTTTAGGATTTGTCAAACTTCACAAATCTTTACTCTTGAAAATCCTAAAACTACGATTATTTTGGAATGGAGGGGTACATTTGAATATACATTGTACACGAGTATATATTAAAAATATGCAACTTACCTCAGTTCATGCATGGTTCCAGATATAATCTCCTTGGTTGCAAAAAATAGTTAGACATGCGTATGAATATATAGCATGTTCAAATGCACAACAAAGATTGATGCCCCCTTTTAGATTTGATATACAAATGCCATTATCTCGGGTTCAAATAGATGAATGCACTTCCTATGAATTCGAATCTTCGAAACCCCCTTTATGTTGAATTCAACATGTATTCTATTTCGTAGCTAGCAATTTGGAATGTATCGTAAGTGACAAATGTATAAAGTGCTTCACACTAACAACATGGAGTGCACTAATTAATGTTTATATATGAATTTCAAAAGCAATGCATTGCCTGTATTTCAAACCGCTCTCACTCTATGGATCGATAATGTGAAATAAACACATGCACATGTTAGAATTCAATAGAGTATGGGTGTCCGATAGACCAATTTTCGTTCATACACAAATTGCAAAATTCATGATCTCATCCAAAAATAATAATGTCATTTATATTTTAATTTAATGCGTAGAACCGCCTTTTACATGTAGATGCACTATGCCTCGACCCGTTCTCACAAGCGTGCTATATATCTCTCTATCTAATGCACAAGTACACACACTTTATATACATTGGCATTTCTCTTTCACACATGCTCACAATGTCTCCCGGGGTGTTGGGGTGTCTCACGCACACACTCCCTCTGTATCTCTCTCTCTCTCTCTCTCTCTCTATTTCTGACTACTATGTACCACTATTTTCACTAATCTCAGTTGGAAAACACTATTTTTCTCACGTGCATATATACACATGCACGGTCTCTACTAGCCCTCTATACGCACATATATGTGCCTACATGTCTCCCGCACGCACATTATCTTTAGGCCTCTCTCGCACACATTGCCCCCCAGACACACCTCTCTCATAGTAGTTGGCAGATATCATTCGATCAGATCATTCGGTAGGATATCCCTGACTGTTAGGCTGGACGGTAATACAAGGTAAAGTTTTACCCAAGTTCGGACCCTTGCAGTTGAGGAAAAAGCCTACTCCTGGTACTGTATATTTGTGATAGGGGTGTGTACAAAGTACACGTGAATACCAGGCATTGTGCGTGTGTGTATACTATTGACGAACTAGCCCCGAGGCTTCTATAACATACTCGGGGCCTAGGGTTACAAATCATATATAGTCGGCTTATCACCAGCGGGGATAGAGTTCTCCACGACTCTGGTAGCTTCGTGTTGTATGCCGAAACCTCCACATGGGTCTTCGTATAATGCATCTTGGTCCAACCTATGTGGCGCAGGATGGAACCGACGCATGAGTCCTCATGTTGACCCACCACAACTAGAAATGATGTGCCCACCCCAACTAGAAATGATGTGCCCACCACAGCACACACGCAATCGACCACTAAGAAAATAAGCATATACAATAGTACAATGTTATACATGAAAGTTAATTGCATGGTACATCCAAAAATATTTGTTCTGCATTGTGAATGTTTATATTTTATCCTAAAATATTAGTCACTGGAAAGAGAAACGAAGGGCATATCTCTCCTTGTCTCCACCGGACACCCCCCTCTTTCTACACCACTTTCACGTACGCACACAAACTATCTCTCGACCCTCTAAAAGTATGCATGCCCATGACACATTCACACGCGACGGTCACTGTATTTCAAGAAAAAGCACTATATAGTCGGTGGACTTCAGAATATGCTCATTACGGTCACCGTATATATTCTCGTGGTGATCATACAATATCTAGCTCACGACACGTCTTCGTATTTTGTTGATGACACTGACGGACATTGTATTTGATGCGTGCTCCGTATTTTCTTGACGACACTTACAATCATTGTATTTGAAGCGAAAGCACGATATGGTCACTAGACTTCAGAATAAGCTCATCACGGTCAGCACATACATTTTGTGGTGCTAACCAACCTGTGGTTGGATGGTTAGGAGGACAGTGGTTTCTCGAGCCCATCAGGGTTAAAGTCCTGGTGCTCACATTTATCCTGGGTTAATTTCAGTATTTTTCCGGCGACGTGCGTTCAGTGGGAGGAGACGTTCTACTCGACTACGAGGCACCTATGGTGACTTCGTAAAATCTCAAGATCATATGCTGGCTCACTCTCTCGAAGGTGCTCATAGGGGTAGGGTCTGCATGTGTGCACTTATAGCAGTGAGTGCTTGCGCCTATATATGAGTGCTTGTGTTTGTACCGTGTTAAAAAATACATGTCGTGATTATATGGTCACTGGCTCACCCGTACACCTCCGTATTTTGTTGATGACACAATCAATTGACCAGTCAAACGTTCCACGTGGCGCAACTAGTGTTGCATGATCAGGGTGCGTAACCGTGGGGCCCACCTGTCAGCGCATATATGAAAGAAAGAAATGGTAGTTTGAGTCTGTACTGTGTTAATAAAATACATTTTAGGGTGATCATACGGTCACTGGCTCACCATACAGCTCTGTAATTTGTTGATGACACGATCAATTAACCAGTCAAATAGTCCACACTCAGCAGCACACAATACCATAGGGCCCACCCGTCAGCGCGTATATGAAGGACAAAAATGGTAACAAATTACTGGTCGGTGGGGATTCGAAGTCGTGAGACCTCTGGTTGGCAGTCGCCGGCGGTGGGGGCGCGTTGATTGGCCGGTGGCGTGGGGATCGCCGGAGAAAAAACATGGCACGGGGAGCCTAGAGGGATGGCCGGGACGGCGGCAGACCAGCGGTGGGGAGTGGTTTTGGGGCGGGCGAGGCGGCGTGGCCGCGCGGGCCGGCCACGGGTGGTGGCGGCCGTCGGTTCGGCCAGTGGTGGCTGGCGGCTCAGGGGGTGGAGGTTGAAGATAAACTGCAGTCCCTTGATTTCATATCCAATGGCTGGAAAATCTACTGACTAGAGATGAAAAAGTCAGTCGACCGGCGTGTAGCCTCACCCTGCATGTACACATGCATGCACGCAACACTCGCACGCATGTAGGCATGCAACACTGACATGTACATATAACGAACACACGCACGCATGCAGGCATGCAACACTGACACGTACACATGCACTCACGAACACACGCACGTACGCACACATGCATGCAACACTGAAACATACACATGCACGCACGCAACACTCGTACGCCTGCATGCACACCGCACACAACGCAAGACACACGCTCAACCTATACGTGCATGCACCCTTTGTTAAGGACATGGATTGTTTCAGGTATTAATCAATCTAATCCTTTTTTGCAAGGTTTAATCAATCTTATATATGATAAGCAGAACATTGATGTTTGCAACGGTCTTTATGAATCACAACGTATCAAATGGGCTAGCAACGTATATATGAAAATTTTAAAATTCTCTTACATTATATAGTAGGCTTATCTAGATGAAATGGATGACGTCACACTCAATGAACAATCATCGGTTTATGAAATGCCCGCTTCTGACCGCCCTGGCCCACCAAAAGTTCCTCTGTTGTGCGCTGCCTGCGTTGGGTCACTGACATGCAGGCCATGTACGGAAAGAGCCCACACGTCAGTGGAAGAACGACGTGGTGTCGTACGTCAGAGTCGAGGGCGCCACTCGATGCACGCCCGGCTGAACATGCCTCCTTGCTGCATTCAAAGGCCTCCATGAAACCCGTGTGGAAGCCGAAAAACCCACTCTGGACACACGTCCGTTCATGACCGGGCCGTCATTAAACACAATGCCGGCAGAGCTCCTCCCATACGCCGTCTATTTAATGTCCTATTTAAATGAGGCCAAACATCGGCTAAGAATCGCACCCCTCTGCCACTCCCCTATCTCCTCCTTCACCATTTTGTCCACTCTTACAATGGCTTACGAAGAGTAGTTATCCCGCATCCAAGCCGGCTGGGTGGCCCACCGAGCCCGCCGGATACGAGCTATGCAGCTCGCTGATCCACCTCCCTCCCCTCGCCCGACGGATCCAGTTGCCGCCCCAAGCCGGTGCACGGTTCAGCAACTCGCCGCTCCAGGCCAGCTTGACGAGGAGCGGCGCACGGGCGTCGTTGCAGCCGTCCACGCCGCCGCCTCGTACCACGCTACCCGAGTCTTCAACCGTGTCTCCCGTTTGTGTGTCTAAGACTCCCATGCCGGCGGCCGTGCCATGCAAGCAGAGACAAAAGCCGAGTGCACGGAGAGCGATGAGTCAGTGGCCAACTCCTCCGCGTCCGCCGCCATCATCGAGGAGAAGTAGAACATGGGATGCTGCCGCCGCTTGGGTCCCATGAAGGCCACCTCGGAGGCGACGTTAGCGTACACAGCAGGTGTCTTGTCGGATCCTTTTGTTGCGAGGACCTTCGTCGTCCCCACATGGGCTCCACGGAAGCGGAGAAGGCCCCTTCCACCATCATCTTGGGCATCAGCCAACCATATCAGTTGGGCAGCAGGGAAGCGAGCCGTCCTTTGCGCTGAAGCATATACCTCCGGGGCTCCCGGCAGTCCGGTGGTCATGCTGCCGGACATGAGGAACACAAATGGATCGGCGGGCGACCATTTAGGCCAGGTATTATATACATGTGCTGTCCAAAACTAGCACCACTTAGTTGATTTCAATGTAATGAAATCCGTCATGTTTGTATGAAAATCCGGTATTTTATATGAATTTCGTCATTGTTTATGAGAAATATCGCCGTGTTTGCATGAATTTCGTCTGGTTGGTAGAGTTGCTGTCAGAATGTGTGCGGCTACAGTTGGATGGCGTAATATGCGGGTTGACAGTCGGTCTGCGCCGGCTTGAGCGGCGTGGTGGGACAAAAAAGCACAGCTCGTGCGAGCTTGTCTCCAACATGCGCACTGGAGGATGCATGAGCACCCGACCCATTCCTCGTTCATCGGTGGCAAAGGCACCGGTGGATAAAAGGGTCGCAAATATTTTGGCTACCCCGGGCAAAATCCAAACAGCCCCTCCCAGCAGATTCAAATCCCTCGTTCACCGTGAAATTTTGCCATGTGTTGTTTTCATGGACTAGCAAGATGCCTGTGCATTACATGGAACATCAAGATGCATTTTTTACAAAACACCTGTTGCGATTGACCCATGCAGGAGTAACCCATGTGTAAAAACTAATGATATCTCAAGAATTTTATCGGAAAAATGGTATCTCGAGAATTTCATCGAAAAAATGATATCACGAGAAAGATGAGAGATAAGGTGAGGAGGAGTGGGGCGTGGTGGTGACCGGTGTTCGGACTGGGCAGAGGCATGGGGATGGATGTCACATTATTTCTAGGTTTGTATCTCTCTCACACACACCCACGTAGGTGGGGGACGTGCACGAAGAGAAGAGGTGCCCGCACGGCGCACGTACTCCCGTCTCTTTCCCAGCCACACCCGCGCGGGTACACGGTGGAGCTCTGGACGAAAAGGCAGCCCACGTGGTAATTTGACTCGTATACTGGTTGTCCACTTGATGGAGGATCGTCTACCACGGGTGAACTAACAAATTGTGACTTGACATGTCATATGGGGCCTACCTTAGAGGCAAGGTTCTTTACAGTCGATCTGCTCTATATGTAAGTATTACTTTTGATCTATCCCATCAACTCGCATAATGAGGAGAAGCTTGCTTACTACGCCGTCTCCCCCGCCCATGGACGCGGTGGCTCGCGGGACGAGGAGTATGGGGTTGTTTGGTTTGTGACTAACTTAGCCAAAGATTGCCATAATTAAGGTTAGACAAGTTTGACCAACTTAGGTAAGTGTTTGGTTCAAGCCACACCTTAGGCAAGCCACATTTGGGCCCCATATGGCATATACACAAAAAGTATGGCAAGATTCCCTTAGGCTTGCCAACTTGTGGCTTTCATTTTGATGAACTAACCTTAGGCAAGCTTGGCAAAAATGTGCGGCAAAGTGTGGCAATGCTAGTCCTAGAACCAAACAGCCCCTATGTCTTTTAGTAGTACTCCCTCCTTTCTAGTTTATGGCTCAAGTTCCTTGGAGTAGTATATAGGAGTAGTACTGCTACATCAATTTCCTTGGAGTCCGTGGCTCTAGTTTATGTTACTACTCGCTCCTTGCCAGTTTATGGCTCAATTTCAAAATCTCTCCAACCAAGGTAGACAGTGAGTGGTGGAATTAATTTCGTAGTTTTCACAAGTAATGTACGCTCATTTTTCTCAAGAAGTTATGTTTACCGAGGCATTCATTAGAACAAATGCATGCATGACCACTTAATTTCCATGAACTTATACATGCATTGGTGAGTTTTCTCTTGACAATGCTTGCATCTGGTGATTTAACACACCTCGAAATCCAACATGTGATGGTACTACTACTACTACTAGTAGAATTGAGACTTATAAAATGGAAAAAAATGAATTTTTTAGACGATCCCTATAAACCGGAAAGGAGGGAGTAGTAAGTAGTATACTACCTCCATAGCGGGTACGTACTCCGTAAAATCAGATTTTCCCAAAACTAAGTCGCTCAACCTTTATTTGCTTGTTTCCCTTCATGCCTCGTTGCCTCAAACAGACTATGCCAAACTCCCATGCCTGTCGCGTGGGAAAAGACCCGCCCTCGCCTTTTTTAGTCCAGGTTTGTATCGATGGATCGCGCGAAGCAGCAAAAACCAAGCTGTGTCTTGTACTCCTCCGTCGACGCTCGCTTTCATGAATTATGTACTTCCTATCGCCGAAATGTGGGACATATAGCAACTGGGTCGACGTGTCATGCACCAAATAACAGTGCAGAACAGCAGGGGGACGCACCCTGGTCGTACCGCCCCAGTAGTAGTAATGAGCAATGAGACGTCAAATCATAATGCCGCACCTTCCCAGACGGGCGAAGCAACCGTTATTTCACACTTTGCTTTGCCATCATCTCCTTCAAGAAAACCATGTAGTATTGCTTCTGCCATTGTTCTGCCTCAAGAGGGACACGCGCATCGCCTTGGTATATCATGACACGTGGGACTGCATGACAGGCCATGCTCCCCCGCCCATCGCTCGGTAAAATCACCTCATTTTTACTACTTCCTCCATATCAGTTTAAAGTGCATGCATGTCGTTTTAGGTTGAGAATTTAACTGGCTATATATTTGATGAACAATATATGTTTATAAACTACATTATACTTTTTGTGATATAGTAACTCATATTTAGTTAGTCAAATGGATGACTGAGAACTACGTGCGAGCTCTATAAACCAAGACGGAGAGGGTAGTATAGTACGTATCTTTTCTCTACTCCTATTAAAGACTCAGTTCGTGATGATGGTGTGTCTGCCATCCATTATTTCTGACCATCAGATCTGCATCTGACGACTATGATGTAAGTCGTGGCATTTTTGCAACAAGACCCCACTCCTCTGCTCCAATTTTTAGAAATACCCTAGTATCTCGAAACCAACCACATCCCTCCCCCACCTCATCAAAACAGCCACAAGGAATATATTTTGAGTGAAACCTAATACGAGTATATTTTTAGTGATATATACACCAAACTATAGTGTTTTTCTTTCAAGTTTGTGAACATGTATTATTCTATTTTGGATCCGTTGAAACGCACGGGAACACTGCTAGTTAGATCAATATAGTCGGGATTCACCAAGGAGCAAAACCAAGTGGTAGGCTGCTCATGTCGTGTTGGCGTAGCAACTCAGGGCTCATTCAGTTTGGAGGAAATCAGAATGTAGGAATTAGGAGTAGTATAGGAATTTGATAGGATGGCACTTGCCATCCTAAGGAATTGACTTGCCTCGTTCCAACGCGCAAAATGAGCTTTGACTGGATGTGTACTTTCCTCCAAAAACATAGGAAATGAGTAGTATTCCTACGAAATTACTATAAACATTACCTATAACCGAATGCATATATAGGAAATTTTCCTCTGGAACCCTTGTTCATATGTTATTCCTACGAAAATCCTCCAAACCGAATGAGGCCTCAAGCAGGGTCAGTCCGCACACGAAATGGTGACACACTTAACAGGACCCCTTTGGCCGACATGTGGCTCATCCACCGTCTTGTTCCACGTGCGATGCACCAAATTACAGTTCGGAGCAGTGGTTGGACTTGGAGGCACCCCGGTCGTAGCGCCGCAGTAGTAGTAAATGAGCGAGGAGGGGTCAAATCACAAAGCCCCACCTTTCCCGCATTAAGCTGGACGGACGAAGCAACCACCATTTCACTCTAGGGCGCAAGAGCATAAAGAAAAGAGAAAAACAATGATGCGTGCGGCAGCTACCTAGGTCACCCTAGGGTAGGGGCCTCCACTACAAGTCCATTTTTTCGAAAGCTCCTCCACTATAAATCCGCTTCTCCCTCGTCCTCTTGAAGAAAACCGATGATGCGTGTGGCAGTAGGGTTTGAAGGAGTACTACGGCGTGCGGGGCCACGTTGTAGTAAACGGGAGAGTGATTGAGTTTGATTCGATGCCTTAATATGTGTGGGCCGCTTGGTTTTACGGGAACGAGGCAGCATTTTGGGTTCGGGGACCAGTGGAGATATACGTACAAAAAATTGTGGACGTAGGTTCGACCGAAAGGAAATGACGTAGGCTACTCTACCTAAAACAAGTAAGGTACACATGCATTGAACGCATAAGATTTGGAAACCAAATTATGAATAAATACACACTATAGCATGTAAAGCTTTGAGTCATATATGCATGATGTAGATGTTTGTTTAGTTCTTATAGTTAATCTCATTCAAAATCAATTAGTTTTATAAAAAGGTTATGATTCATGGGATTGTGCATTATAAAGCATAAAGTCAAAAACAAACAATGGCAATTCATTTAGAAAAAAAGTTTGGGCAATTATGATACGGAAGATTCTAGAACAAAGGAGAAGTGCTTGTGTTTTGGGAAAGCATGCATGGCCCACATCTCTTATTGGTTGATATGTCATGAAACAACAAACGAGGAGGGAGTTAATGTACTGTGCCAAAGAATTTTGGGATTATTTGGTTTTCAGAAGATGACTTACACACCTAGACGGAGGGAGTACAAAGAGAAAACATGAATTGCAGTTAAAAGAATGACATTTCTAACAAATATGTGAATGTGTACTACATATGTGTGCATGTGACCAGTACATACATTGTCAATGCAAAATTTAATGCAAGAAATAACTTATGAGTAACATGCACAAATTGATGATGTGGTGCTTGCATGCATAGAGTACAAAAAACAATGTGATTTATGACTTGCATGCACGACATGTTCTTGTGCCATAATTGCATATCTAGGAAAAAAGCTACTAGTGGGTTGTACTAGCTATTTAGGAATAGAAGATGTATACATGGAAGTTGTAGGGAAAGAGATGACATGTATCTCAATTATATGAGTAGGGATTGGAAAAGAGATGTCATTTGGTTCACATCATAGGAACTTTTCTCTTGAATCTAGAGATGAGATGTATCTCAATTCCTATGAGGAGGGATTAGAAAAGAGATGTCATTTGGTTCACATCATAGGAACTTTTCTATTGAATATACGCTAATGTTTATTTTCCTTTGAAATTATGGGAGTATATGATCCATTCATATGAACCAAGCGGCTCTAAAGCTATAAAAATGATATCATGTTTATTTCCTTTGAAATGTGGAGTATATGAATCTATTCCTATGAATGTGGCGCCCCCAGTTCAATCGTACACCAATCATACACGCAAACGTGTACGATCAAGATCAGGGACTCACGGGAAGATATCACAACACAACTCTACAAATAAAAATAAGTCATACAAGCATCATATTACAAGCCAGGGGCCTCGAGGGATCGAATACAAGAGCTCGATCATAGACGAGTCAGCGGAAGCAACAATATCTGAGTACAGACATAAGTTAAACAAGTTTGCCTTAAGAAGGCTAGCACAAACTGGGTTATAGATCAAAAAAGAGGCGCAGGCCTGCTGCATGGGATCCTCCTAAACTACTCCTGGTCATCGTCAGCGGCCTGCATATAGTAGTAGGAACCTCTAGTGTAGTAGGAGTCGTCGTGGATGGTGGCGTCTGGCTCCTGGGCTCCATCGTCTGGTCGCAGCAATCGGGTATAGGAAGGGGGACAAGGGGCAGCAAAGCAACCGTGAGTACTCATCCAAAGTACTCGCAAGCAAGGAGCTACACTACATATGTATGCATTGGTATCAAATGGAATAAGGTTATCATATGTGGAATGAACTGCAGAATGCCGGAATAAGAGGGGGATAGCTAGTCCTATCGGAGTCTACGCTTCTGGCCACCTCCACCTTGCATCATGTAGAATAGAGTAGATGGTAAGTTCACCAAGTATCATCGCAAAACATATTCCTACCCGGCGATCCTCGCCTCTTCTCCCTGTTAGAGAGTGATCACCGGGTTCTATCTAGCACTTGGAAGGGTGTGTTTTATTAAGTATCTAGTTCTAGTTGTCATAAGGTCAAGGTACAACTCCAAGTCGTCCTGTTACCGAAGATCACGGCTATTCGAATAGATAAACTTCCCTGCAGGGGTGCATCACATTTCCCAACACGCTCGATCCCCTTTGTCCGGACACACTTTTCTGGGTCATGCCCGGCCTCGGAAGATCAACACGTCGCAGCCCTATATAGGCACAACAAAGAGGTCAGCACGCCGATCTAAATCCTATGGCGCAGGGGTCTGGGCCCATCGCCCATTGCACACCGGCACGTTGCGAACGCGGCCGGTGAGCAGACCTAGCCACCCTTATACAAGAGCAGGCGTTCCAGTCCAACCCAGCGCGCGCCGCTCAGTCGCTGACGTGAAGAAGGCTTCGGCTGATACCACGACGTCGAGTACCCATAACTGTTCCCGCGTAGTTGGTTAGTGCGTATATGCCAGTGGCCAGACTCGGATCAAATACCAAGATCTCGTTAAGCGTATATGCTAGGCCCACCTCTCACCTAGGTGGTCTCTGCCTGCCCTGTCGCTCCGCCTCAAAGGAACAGTCGGGGGCCGTCGAGAACCTTGGCCCACCAATTCCTGGGTGGAACCACCTGCCCCTTCAGCCCCCAACATTGGAATCACTTGCGGGTACTCAACGAGTTGACCCGACTTTAGTCACCACCTGTATAGCATGTATATATGTATGTATATACCCGTGATCACCTCCCGAGTGATCACGGCCCGATAGTATAGCATGGCAGATGGACTAGAATGTAGGGCCACTGATGATAATCTAGCATCCTATACTAAGCATTTAGGATTGCAGGTAAGGTATCAATAGTTGTGGCAACAATGACAGGCTATGCATCATAATGGGATTAACGGAAAGCAGTAACATGCTACACTACTCTAAAGCAAGCAGCACTACTAGGAAAAGGGCTATAGCTAATATGGAAATTAATGGCGCACCATGTATGTGGTGCGCCACCACATACAAGTGCGCCATTAGTGTCCTCATTACTAATGGCGCACCACACCCACGGTGCGCCACTACTAACAAATTTTATTATTTTTATTTTTCCAAAACTAGTAATGGCGCACCAGGGCATAGTGCGCCATTACTAGTTTTAACTAGTAATGGCGCACCACACACTCTGTGCGCCACTACTAACGATTTTTTTTACTTTTTTTTCAAAACTAGTAATGGCGCACCAGGGTATAGTGCGCCATTACTAGTTCAAACTAGTAATGGCGCACCACAACCACAGTGCGCCACTACTAACAATAATTTTTTTATTTTTATTTTTGCAAAACTAGTAATGGCGATCCATGTAACTGGTGCGTCATTAATAACCAGGGGGAAAGTAATGGCGCGCTTTTGGACAGACGAATCGAAGGGGGAAAGTTGTGTGTTCGCTATGCTAGGGATGTGTGGCGGACGAACGGGCTGCGTATCCGGATTCGTCTCGTCATTCTGAGCAACTTTCATGTAGAAAGTATTTTCATCCGAGCTATTGTTTATTTTATATTGATTTTAAAAGATTTAAATTAATTTTAGCATTTTTTAATTAATTTAATTCAACATTATCCAGAATAGTGCATGCTGACATCAGCTTGACGTCAGCATGATGTCAGCAGTCAACAGAGGCGTTGACTGGTGAACTGACGTGTGGGTCCCGTCTATCAGTGACAAATTATAATTAAACACATTAATTAGGGGTGGGCCCCACTATCATTGACTATTTAATTAGCTAATTAACTAATTAGGTTAATTAGATAACTAGTGTTTAATTAATTTAATTAGTTGCTTAGTTTAATTAATCAAAATTAATTAAGTTAATTAATTATTTAATTAATTAAGTTAATTAATTAATTATTATTATTTTATTATATTTTTTAAAATTTTCTTTTTTTTAAATGTTCTAGGGGGCGCATGGGCCTTGGCTGTCATAGGACCAGGGGGCCATCGGGCGGTGGATGCGAGCGCCAGGGTGTGGGCGTCCTCCCGAACATGCACGGGCGTGATGGAGGGCGCCGACGGAGGCCATGGCCGGTGACGGCGGCGACAGGGGAGCAGCGAGGCGCTGCGTGTGGCGGAGCGGCTTAGGGCCGGTGGCCCGGGACGGAGTGGACGCGGCCGGGCACCGTGGCTGCAGGCGTTGGCGGGCCGGCGGCGGCGGCGAAGGGCTGCGGCAGTAGCGGCAGCCACTGGCAATGGCGAGGCAGCAGCGAGAGCAGTGGGGCGAGGCGGGACGCGGTTGACGTGGAGCAGCTACAGGAGGCGGGGCGAGCACGGCAACCGCGGGCGGGGCGCGGCAGGGCCGCGGTGAGCGCGGCCGCGGCGGTGAGCATGAGCGTGGGCGTGCGCACGAGAGGGAGGCTGCGGGCACGTGCGGTGGCGCGGAGCAGGGGTGCCAAGGGGAGGCATGGGCGCACGTGCGGTCGAGCGGGCGACGCAGCACTTCAGATGGCGGCACGAGGAGGTCGGGCGCGACGCGGGGACAGGGAAAGGAGAGGAGGGGTGCGGCACACGGGGGAGTAGGGTTCGGAGCAGCGGGTGTCGAGGAGGGGGTAGGGAAGACGGGCGACGACGGGGAGGCAGTCCGGCGGCAGCGAATGAGGACGAGGCGGTGCAGCGTCACGGCGATGCGGCACCGGGCGGCGGCGACGAACGGTCTCCTCCTCTCGATCTCGATCCAATCAGGGGAGAGGGGGGAAGATATTTTGGGGGAGGAGTGGGGGTGTCGGTGTGTGTAGTGGGGGAGTGGGGGAGGATATGGGGTGCAGGGTTGTCCAGCCGGTTGGTTGTGGTTGGGCCGGCCTGCTAGCTGGGCCATTCGGCCCAGGGGGAGGGGGGTTCTATTTTAACTCCTTTGTTTTGCTTATTTTTTTCTTCTGTTTTTGTGTTTTCTTTTCTTTTTATTTATTTTCTTTTCTGTTTTAAATCATTTTAAATTATCTAGGTATTTTATAAAAATGTGTTTATTACACCATATTTACTTATGCAAAATATGGCACCTCCCGAACATTTTTGTTTTAACTTTTGAAAACTTTTATTGTTGACACTATTTTGAATTTGAATTTTGAAACGGTTTCGAATCATCGCAAGGTTAACAACAGTAACCGTGGTGACGTGGCACCATTAGCGTGGGATTACTGTAGCTTAATTACCCGGGCATTACAAAAGTCCTCCACTACAAGAAATCTTGTACCGAGATTTAGGAGGTAGTAGGAAACAGTGCGGGGTATTCATCACACAGGCGGTCCTCGCGTTCCCAAGTGGCTTCATCTTCAGAGTGATGCGACCACTGGACTTTGAGGAATTTGATCGCCTTCTGACATGTGCGGCGTTCAGCTTGGTCAAGAATGCGGACCGGATGCTCTTTATAGGAGAGGTCCTGTTGCAATTCGAGCACTTCATGATCCACTGCTCGGATTGGGTTCTTGAAGCAATGGCGGAGCTGTGACACGTGGAACACATCGTGAACCTAAGAAAGGTTCGGCGGAAGCTCCAGTTGATATGCCACTTTTCCACGCCTTTCGAGAATAGTGAAGGGATCGATATAGCGGGGAGCTAGCTTGCCCTTGATCCTGAAGCGGTGAGCACACTTCATTGGTGTAACTCAAAGATAAGCCTTTTCGTCAGGTTGATAGACCATGTCTTTGTGATGACGGTCATACTGACTTTTCTGACGTGACCGAGCAATCTTGAGATTCACGCGAACAATGCGGACTTGTTCTTCGGCCTGTTGGATAATATTCGGACCGAGGAGTGGACGTTCCCCAGTTTCTGACCAGTTCAGAGGGGTCTGACACTTTTGTCCATATAATACTTCGAAGGGGGACATCTTCAGACTAGCTTGATAGCTATTGTTATAAGAGAACTCAGCATACAGAAGAGATTCCTCCCATTTCGTGCCGAAGGAAATTACACAAGCTCGAAGCATGTCCTCGAGAACTTGGTTGACACGTTCAACTTGACCTTGCGACTGAGGATGAAATGCAGTACTGAATGGCAGATGAGTTCCCATAGCTTCTTGGAAACTTGCCCAGAATCTTGAAGTGAATAAGCTGCCACGGTCTGAACTGATAACCAGTGGAATACCGTGAAGTGAAACAATTCTGGGCATGTAGAGAGTTGCAAGCTGACTAGCAGTGATTGTTTCTTTGACCTCCAGAAAATGTGCAACTTTAGAAAGCCAGTCAATGACGACATGAATAGCATAATTACCTTTCTGCGATTTGGGAAATCCAGTGATGAAGTCCATTTCAACATGGTCCCATTTCCATTCAGGAATAGAGAAAGGTTGCAGAGTTCCAGCAGGCCTTTGATGTTAAGCTTTGATACGACGGCAAATGTCACACTCAGCAACATAACGAGCAATGTCCTGCTTCATATTAGACCACTAGAATCTCTGACGAATATCCTGATACATCTTTGTACTACCAGGATGGATGGATAGAGGCGTATCATGAGCTTCTTTCATAACCTTTTTAGTCTGATCTAGGTTTTTCCTCGAACATAGTACCACTAGGCTGCCTTTGAAGTACAAGGCGTCATCATCGGCGATAGTGAAGAATGAGGACTTTCCTTCTGCGGGATGGCGTTTAATCTTCTGGACTTCAGAGTCATAACCTTGAATAGTCTTTATACCATCAACAAGATCTGGTACGACAACCAGGGTATTTAGAGAACTCTTAGTAAAAACACAAAGATTCATCTTTTCAAACTCTGGGGGAGGGGGAGCGAGTGCTCCAGGGGGAACAATATGAAGGTTCAGCTTTCTAAATTCTTCGACAAGCAAGGTCTGAACTTTGTGAACCTGGAGGTGGTTGCAGTAACACTTGCGGCTCAAGGCGTCAGCCATTACATTAGCCTTTCCTGGGGTATAGGATATACCCACGTCAAAATGTGCAACAGTCTCCATCCATCTCTGTTGAAGGAGGTTCAGGTCTGGCTGAGTAAACAGATACTTCAGACTTTGGTGGTCGGTGAAGATCTCGCAACGATTACCGAGAAGGTAATGTCGCCACTGCTTCAGTGCATGAATGACAGCAGCAAGCTCGAGGTCGTGAACTGAGTAGGTTTCTTCATGAGGGCGCAGTTGACGAGAGGCATAAGCAATCACTCTGTGTTCTTGCATTAGGACACAACCTAATCCTTGACGGGAAGCGTCGTAATAAATGATGAAGTCCTTCTAAGTATCAGGTGGAACAAGCATTGGGGCAGAAGTCAACTTGTCTTTGAGCACCTGGAAACTTTCCTGACACTTGTCTGTCCATTGGAACTTGACGCCCTTATGCAACAGATTAGTCAGAGGCCTACCGATCTTGGAGAAGTTCTCGACGAATCGATGGCAATAGCTGGCGAGACCGAGAAAACTTCGGACATGCTTGACATTCTTCGGAGGAGTCCAATAAGGAATAGCCTGGACTCGTTTAGGGTTGACGGCAATACCATCCTTGGAGATGACATGCCCAAGATAGGTTACTTTGGGGAGCCAGAATTCACACTTGGAATACTTAGCATAGAGTTGATGCTCGCGAAGCTTTTCCAGCACAAGACGAAGATGTTCATCACGTTCTTCCTTGTTCTTGGAAAATACAAGGATATCATCCAGATAAACCACGACGAACTTGTCAAGGTAATCCATGAATATATAGTTCATTAGACGAGAGAAGGTGGCGGGAGCATTCGTTAAGCCGAATGACATGACAGTGTACTCGTATGATCCATACCGAGTCACGAAGGCGGTCTTTGGGATATCCTCTTCACGAACACGGATCTGGTAGTAACCCAACCTCAAGTCGAGTTTGGAGAACACTGATGAACCAGCCAGTTGATCATAAAGATCATTGATCCGAGGGAGGGGATATTTGTTCTGAATAGTGGCTTGGTTAATAGGACGGTAGTCTTGGACTAATCGGCTCGTCCCATCCTTCTTCTTAACAAAGAGAGAAGGTGCTCCCCAAGGAGAGCAACTAGGGCGAATGAAACCTTTGCTAAGAGATTTGTCGATTTCCTCCTTAAGATCAATGAGTTCATGCGGCGGCATCTTGTAGGGTTGTTTGGCTATAGGAGTGATGCCTGGTTTCAAGTCGATGATGAATTCGACAGCTCTAGCAGGGGGAATCCCTAGAAGTTCTTCCGGAAAGATGACTTGGAATTCACGAACAACGGGAATGTTTTCAATGCCCTCGAGTGGTGCAACGTTCAATGCATTCAAGGCATAAAGCCTTGCCTCGGCATTCTAAACTAGACGAGCATTGTAGCTTATTATTTCATTGGCAGGGTGTAGCAAATGGACAGTCTTAGTGGCGCAAACTATAGAAGCAGTATGCGCTTTCAACCAGTCCATTCCCAGAATGAGGTCAATGCTACAGGACTTCAGTACGATGGGAGAGACAAGGAATTCCAGTCCTTCAATTTCAACGGGAACGTTGTGACTAACCATAGAGGTTTGGCATTGGTCCGCAAGAGTGTGTACCACTATCGCAGTGTTCATCTCTTCGTATTTAATGCCATGCATGAATGCAAACTCAGCTGATATGAATGAATGCGATCCTCCTGTATCAAATAAAACGGATGCTAGTACAGAATTTACGAGGAGTGTACCCATCACGGTAGCGGGCTGGTCAAGAACTTCAGTCAGATCAACGTGGTTGGCATGAACACGACCATAACACTTGGCATTGTTGTTGCGAGGCTGGTTGCCTCCACGGCCAGCTACAGGGAGGGCCAGTTGATTCCGGTTCTGGTTGCATTCCCTAACACGATGTCCTGGCTGACCACACCTGAAGCACATACCATTATTGGGAGTGGGAACAGGAGCTCGGGGTGTTGGAGCTGGAAGTCTTGGCTGCCTAGTTGGTGGGGGAGGCAGATGTGGTGCAGCATAGGACTTCCTTGGAGCAGGTGCAGTTGGCTGGTACATGCTGTTGGGAATCCATATCCTACGCTTCTGCGAGGATGGGCCCGAAGATGAGCCTGTGTCACGGTTGCGCCTATGAGAGCTCTGGTGTTCCTGCAAACCAGTTTCGACATAGATGGCCTTGTTCACCAAGGTGGCGAAATCAGCAAAGTCATGCACTAGAAGTGCGACCTTAATGTCAGCTTGAAGGCCATCATGGAACTTCTCCTATCTGCGTGCATTAGTTGCAATGTCTTCTTTAGCATAGCGGGACAAACCCAGAAACTCCCACTGATAAGCTTCCACAGTTTTGTTGCCCTGAGTGAGGTTGCGGAACTCGCGCTTCTTCTGGTCCATGACTCCCTGAGGAATGAAGCGGGCACGGAAAGCAGCTTGGAAGTCTGGCCAGGTGATGATTGTTCCAACTGGCAGAGTACGCCTATGGCTGTCCTACCATTGAGCAGCGGGTCCTTTCAGGAAGAAGGAAGCAAAGGTGGCATAGCTGGCAGGGGCTACATCAGCAGACTCCATCTCATAGGTGATGTCACGGAGCCAGTCATCAGCATCCAGAGGCTGAGTTGAGCTGCGGTACACAGTTGGGTTAAGGCGCATGAAATCCTACAGAGTCACTTGGGTTGGCTGCTGGTTCTTATTGGGGCGAGGAAACTGAGCCATAATATTTTCCATGAACTGGCGATTCAGCTCAAACTGTTGCATCATCCCAGCCATGTACTCAGACGGGGGTGGGGGATGGTCACCACGACCACGACCACCTGCTCTAACCATCCTGCTAATATATAACAGGGGTAGTTCAACATTGAGAATTTGCAAGGACAAGAATCATTCATGATGAAACATGCATAATGAAAGGAACACGATAGATACTACATAGTAGTTGGCATATCTTACAATAGAGATCATGCATAGAGTACGATACACGGAGTTCAGTACATAGTCTAAGAACATCATAGGCGGCACGCAGGCTCGCGGTGACTGCATCTAACAATAACAAGCAAGCCTACATCAGTCCTAAGAGGGAGTATGGAGGTAGGTGTAGCCTGACAGCTGGTAGTGACGCGACGGGAAGTCCTCCACGTGAGTAGCCTAGGGTCCGCGGATACTCTGGTGCGGAACCCGGTGCGCAGGCGCAGAAGAGGACCAAGTGCGGGAGAGTAGCCTCCCACATTTGGCCAGCCGACACCCTGGGGCATCACGGTCCTGGCAGGGTAGATCACAGAACGCGACAGATCACCAGATCAGACAAAGGGGTGCAACAGCGTCAGAGCACGGTACAGGTGCTGACGGGTGGTGTACAACTCGTGGCGAAGAGCTCGGTTAGCTCTATCCAGTCCATTGGCATACAGATCCAGGTTCTGATGGTAGAAGGGCTCTCGGGTGATAGTGGAGTAGGCAGCAGTGTATTACCCCTCCGCACAAATAGCGGGTACTCAACGAGCCGACCCGACTTTAGTCACCACCTGTATAGCATGTATATATGTATGTATATATCCGTGATCACCTCCCGAGTGATCACGGGCCGATAGTATAGCATGGCAGACGAACTAGAATGTAGGGCCACTGATGATAATCTAGCATCCTATACTAAGCATTTAGGATTGTAGGTAAGGTATCAACAGTTGTAGCAACAATGACAGGTATGCATTAGAATAGGAGTAACGGAAAGTAGTAACATGCTACACTACTCTAATGCAAGCAGCACTACTAGGAAAAGGGCTATAGCTAATATGGACATTAATGGCGCACCACATAGAAATGCGCCACTGCTATATAGCAGTGGCGCACCACATACAGGTGCGCCATTAGTATCCTCATTACTAATGGCGCACCACACCCACGGTGCGCCACTACTAACAAATTTTATTTTATTTTATTTTTCCAAACTAGTAATGGCGCACTAGGGCATAGTGCGCCATTACTAGTTCAAACTAGTAATGGCGCACCACAACCACGGTGCGCCACTACTAACAATTTTTTATTCTTTTTGCAAAACTAGTCATGGCGCACCATGTAACTGGTGCGCCATTAGTAACCAGGGTTACTAATGGCGCATTGGTAGGTTGTGCGCCATTGGTAGCTTTGACCAAATGCACCCCACCCCTATGGACCGCCTTTTGAGTTTAAAATAAATAAAAGAAAATTATGGAAATGTCAAAAAATAATAGAAAATAAGTTTCCCACGTGATATGTGGTCTAGTTGTTGGGAAAATTTACAAATATGAAATTTGACTTTATTTGCAAAATCTCTCTTGAATTTAGTAAAATGGGCATAGCTTTTGCATACGAACTCGGATTAAAAAGTTTTTCATGTAAAAAATCATCTACTCGAAAAGTTACATCCAAATTGAATGGGGGGAACGTTGTTCAAGATTTTTAGAATGCCCAAAAACCTAACAGAACAAAAGATACGGGGCTTTTAAGATCTAGAGGGGGGAATGGAAAATAATTTAAACTTACTAGTGGTGCACCATTTGCTAGGTGCGCCACTAGTAGCAGAAAAAATTGGTTTCAAAATATTTTTTTGGAAACGTTTTTCAAAATATGATACGTAATATGGCCGGGAAGTTTGAAATATTTTTTCAAAATTTCATCACACTCATGAACATGAACAAAGTCCTAGATATCAACAAGGTTTAATAGGATTAATATGATAGATATATCAACAAGTGCCTGTTAAGTGAGGTGGTGTTGGGGTTGGATAGAACTACGAAGTTAAGCATGCTCGGGCTGGAGTAGTGTGAGGATGGGTGACCTTCTAGAAAGTTTGACCACTTAGTGCGATTTGACTTGAGATTAAGCCATAGTGACCCGAGATTAAGAAAAAACGGAAAAAAATAAAAAAAATGTAAAAAAGTTCTGAAAAAAATGAAACAAATTTGTTAGTAATGGCGCACTTCTATGTGGTGCGCCATCCATTACTAAGTCAGATAGTAATGGCGCACTTCCACGCATACTAATGGTGTGATAATAGTGGCGCACCTGTAGTGCGCCATTAATGGAAAAAACATGTGCGCCACTAATTAGCCTTTTCCTAGTAGTGCAGTAGAGAGAGAGAGAGTAGGCGATATCTGGTGATCAAGGGGGGGCTTGCCTGGTTACTCTGGCAAGAAAGAGGGGTCATCAATAGCATAGTCGATCGGGGCACCAGCAGCGGTGTCACTCTCATAGTCTACCGGAGATAAGAGGGGGAAGAAACAATGAATATAATGCAAACAGATGCATAACGATGCATGCCATGACAAGTTGCGGTACTAGGTGTGCCCTAACACAGTATGAGGTGATACCGGTGAAGGGGACAAACATCCGGGAAAATATCCCCGGTGTTTCACGTTTTCGGACAAACGAATCGAAGGGGGAAAGTTGCGTGTTCGCTATGCTAGGAATGCATGGCGGACGAACGGGCTGCGTATCCGGATTCGTCTCGTCGTTCTGAGCAACTTTCATGTAGAAAGTATTTTCATCCTAGGTACGGTTTATTTTATATTGATTTTCAAAGATTTAAATTAATTTTAGCATTTTTTAATTAATTTAATTCAACATTATCCAAAAGAGTGCATGCTGACATCAGCATGACATCAGCAGTCAACAGAGGCATTGACTGGTCAACTGACGTGTGAGTCCCGTCTGTTAGTGACACATTATAATTAAACACATTATTTAACCTAATTAGGATTAATTAGGGGTGGGCTCCACTGTCATTGACTATTTAATTAGCTAATTAACTAATTAGGTTAATTAGATAACTAATGTTTAATTAATTTAATTAGTTGTTTAGTTTAATTAATCAAAATTAATTAAGTTAATCAATTATTTATTTATTTATTTATTTATTTATTATTTTAATTCCTTTTTTAAATGTTCTGGGGGCGCGTGGGCCCTGGCTGTCATAGGGCCAGGGGGCTACCAGGCGATGGATGCGGGCGCCAGGGCATGGGCGTCCGCCCGAACACACATGAGCGTGATGGAGGGTACCAGCGGAGGCCATGGCCGGTGGCGGCGGTGATAGGGGAGCAGCGAGGCGTTGCGTGTGGCGGACCGGCATAGGGCCGGTGGCCAGGGACGGAGTGGACGCGTCCGGGCACCATGGCTGTAGGCGTGGGTGGGCCAGCGGCGGCAGCGAAGGGCTGCGGCGGCAGCGGCAGCCACTGGCGATGGCGAGGCAGCAGTGAGAGCAGTGGGGCGAGGCGGGACACGGTCGACGTGGAGCAGCAGTAGGAGGCGGGGCGAGCGCGGCGAGGCCGTGGCGGGAGGCGGGGCGATAGCGGCGCGGCGAGGGCGTGTGCGGTCCACGGCAGCCGCGGGCGGGGCGCGGCAGGGCCGCGGTGAGCGCGGCCGCAGCGGTGAGCACGAGCGTGGGCGTGCGCATGAGAGGGAGGCTGCGGGCGCGTGCGGTGGCGCGGAGCAGGGGTGCCGAGGGGAGGGCGGGGACAGGGGAAGGAGAGGAGGGGTGCGGCTCATGGGGGGAGTAGGGTTCGGGGTGGCGGGTGTCGAGGAGGGGGCGGGGACGACGGGCGACGATGGGGAGGCAGTGTGGCGGCGGCGAACGAGGACGAGGCGGTGCGGCGTCGCGGCTTGGCGGCACCGGGGGCGGCGGCGAACAGTCTCCTCCTCTCGATCGCGATCCAATCGAGGGAGAGGGGGGAAGATATTTCGGGGGGGTGGGGGTGTCGATGTGTATAGTGGGGGAGTGGGGGAGGATATGGGGTGCCGGGTGGGCCGGCCGGTTGGTTGTGGTTGGGTCAGCCTGCTAGCTGGGCCATTCGACCCAGGGGGAGGGGGTTCTATTTTAACTCCTTTGTTTTGCTTTTTTCTGTTTTTGTGTTTTCTTTTCTTTTAATTCATTTTCTTCTTTGTTTTAAATCATTTTAAATTATCTAGGCATTTTATAAAAGTGTGTTTATTACACCATATTTACTTATGCAAAATATGGCACCTCCCGAACATTTTTGTTTTAACTTTTGAAAACTTTTATTGTCGACACTATTTTGAATTTGAATTTTGAAATGGTTTCGAATCATCGCAAGGTTAACAATAGTACTCGTGGTGACGTGGCACCATTAGCATGGGATTACTGTAGCTTAATTACCCGGGCGTTACAATGAACCAATTGGCTCTAAAGGAAAAAAATCCTATAAAAATCATATCATATAGAGTTCCTATGATATTCCTTCAAACAAAAGGATGGTTGAAATTGCTGCAGGTGATACGACGGTCTTTCTTTGTAGACTCCTCCCCCATCTTTATAGTTACCTCTTGAAGATGAATGAAATGGTATATACTAGGTATTCTATATGTGCATTTTGGTACATGAAAACTCGGTAAAAGTTTGCGAGGTTCGAATTTTCAATAAAGCTATTTGCACTGCATTTTGGAACAGAGGGAGGAGCATATGGCAGTTGCTAACACTCACGTGGAAGATTTGTGTGTAGGAGGAGTGGCTGCTCTGTTAAATGATATGGCAAAACTAACACTGTCGGTTGCCGATCTAACGGTTCTTACGGCGTTCGTCAGGAAACGGCTTGTAGCGAACGTTTTTAGGATAATGATTTAAGGACACATGCATTGCATTGATACGTGCCCCCTCTCTTTCACGCACACACGCACCCTCATGAGTCACGACTCTCCCAAGTCCTCTTGCACCCATCGTCTATCTGCAGGTAGACGTCACACACATATGTGCTCTTCACACCCTACCCTCAGAACTTCTAAAAAACAAAAGACGTCGCACACCTTTTATTTTAGCTCACACGTCACACACTTATACTATTACTCTTGTGGCGAACGTTCTTTGGGCATAGTATATTGTACTCTCACGAAGAGAAGCGGTGCACGCACACACTAGTTCTCTCACACCCACTCACGGGTACATGTAGGAGTGCATTTTTTGAAGCTGGTACAACAAAATCACTCCACTATATATATAAGCAGGAGCCTTAGCACTTGCTTTACTAGGGTTCCTCTCTTTCACTCTCTCATGCTCTCCAGATCTAAGGAGAACATAGGTGGCCACACTCTCTCTCTGCTCATGGCTGGTCACAAATCCAGCCGGACCACCTAGACCGGGGCAGGGGTGTAGGTGCATCGTTTACGTTGTCGTCTGCAGTGAGGGAGGAGACCAACGGCTGCCCACGCGTCCCGATCGGCGGCCGTGCCGTTCTCTTCGAGAGAGCGCCGGCTCGGGAGGGCCACCAACCCCTTCTTCCTCCCTGCAGTATTGTGGCCAAGATGCAGCCTCCCGATGCTGTCTTTTCCACATGCCAATGACCCTCAGGTATATATTCCTTTGAAACCTTCCTTGCTCTACTACCCCAGCTTCCCACGTGGCTGCGTGTGGATCTTTTTCTACTTCCATCAGTTATTCCAAATCCACCTAAACTTTTACTATTATTAGAGGTAAATCTAGTTCATAAAGTAGAATCTAAATGTTGGTTCAAACTGGGAAGAAAGTGGGAAAGCTGTAGCATGAATCTAGGACTTGGTTCTAAGAGGAAACGGGGGAAAGTAGTAGATACTGGCTACCCAACCGGTCTATTGGTTGAAAAGGCGAAGAAAGCATGGTGGATGGCGAAGGGTGGTGGGAAATGGGGGAAAGTAGTAGATACTTAAATCTCACACCGCTAACATTGCTTCATCCCAGTGGAACTGCACAAATTTGATTGCACATTTACTGACCATGTGCTACTCTCATGACAGTAATACTAATGCTATTGTTCTGCATGTTAATTTAGTGGCATTGTTGATGTGATGTGATGCTACTTACTTAAGGGAACTTTCATACTGTCAGTCTAGTGCCAATTATAACACAATAGATGCTACTGTTAATCACACTCCACTGCAAATATTTGTCACTGTTTAAATAACCGTATCTCGTATTTGCGTAAACAGGGGTGTCTGTCTCCATATCGTTTCTATCTACGCAATCAAAAGTACACACCTCATTTTTAATACAACTGCACAAAATGAGATGGCTATTCCTAGCTGCCATCCTCTAACCACCAATGTTCCAGGTATTACTACATTGGTTCTAAGTAGGTAGAATTACCAACGCAATCTAAAAGAAGCTGATTGCAGTGGAGGGACAAGCGAAAACAACTGCATCCTAGTCCGAAATGCACTTTCTACAAGTTGATCCATGGACCGAGGACTAGCTCGCACGACCGCACGAAGGTTTTTGGGACAGGTGTGCGGACAAGAGGCATTGTGGTCTGCTTATTTCTGCAAATAGTGGTGCTTAAATTTAATGGAATGCACCAGAATTTCACCTTGTCAGTACACTACATGGTTCAGTTCAGCATTCCAGCTGAGAACACAATTATAATTGGTTATTCTGGATTGAGAGAACCTAACCCTGGATGGTGGCAATAAGAAAAAACCAGAGTGAACTCCAGGAAATTTAAGCTTGCTGGGAGGCCCTTTGCTCAGCGAAGCCTTGCTTGTTTTTTCCTGATTTGTAAACCTTCTCACAACTTTGTCTTTTGCTGTGAGGTAGTATTTGTTTGTTATGTTCTATGAATCATTGAGATGTATAAAATTGCTTAACTTATGCTTTTCAAGTTTTTTATGAAGCCGAGTTTAATGTGAGTGTTCCACATGAATGCTGGACTAGCGTGTGAAAGTTTGGAATTTAAATTGTGGCCTTAGTTAACTACATGAACCACTGTAACAAGATACGTAGTTGCTTATATGTCAGACATCGGATTATTGATTGTTAGCTGGTCGATAGCCTAGTGTTGAAGCGAGCTGAGCCAATGTGCCGTGTTTGCACAACTTCTTACAAGTGGGGTAGCACCAACAGTGTTTACAAGTACTTATGTATACGTCGACGCATATTTCTCGAACGAGCACTCTATTTCATCAAACACACACTGCTCGTATGATAAACCGTGACAACTTTTGTCTTACCATGCCATATTCATGAAAAACTAGTGAGGACACATCTGTTTCAGCAACAATTACGATGGTTCTCACATGATTCACGGGCACACAAAAGTAGCAGCAGTTCCCATAGACGGATTCAAACAGAGTACTAGCCCCAAAGGGCTCAATAATATGCAAGGTTAGGATAAGTAGACACAATCCAAACTAGTATTAAACACTAGCTGGGGCAACTATTTCATGCCTCGATCTAATTTGGGTTGGACACAAGATGGACCTTGCCATGAACATCATGGAGGACGTCCGACAGTATCTCAATCCTGTGAACCTTCATGAAGATAACCTTGTGGCCTTGCCACTCATAAACTTGTTTGTGGAGGCATGCCACGTCATCTTCCTACGTAAGCTTGACAAGAACAGTATGCCTCACAAACGAAGGAGTAGCTTTGAACTTCTTGTGCTTCAGTACACCCTGGACAACACGCCTGACAACAGTGAGGCTGGAATACAACTCGGCATCGGTATAAGTGCAAATGGCTTCCAGGATCCAACAGCCTAAGAACTCTGTTTTCCCAGTGTGTATATTCAGGTCATCCGCCTCATAGCGAGTGACATGTACAACCACACAATGCTTGTCTGCAATAGGGCTCTAATTGAAACAGAAACAAATTCTGAATTACTTTCTAGTATAAGAAACACAAGTTATTTAAACAACTATGTATATCATGGCATCGAAGCTAATAGAATGTTGCATTATTCATCATCACATACTTGGATGAAAAACCACAATCGAGATCGGCAAAGAAGAAAATCACCTTGGGCAGCTCAGCAGGGGGGCCACATCCTTGAAGGGGGAAAACTGCTCCTGCAGTGCCACGGGGGCTGTAACCTCAAACGGGGCGTTGACCATCTCAGTAGTGGCCATGAGAGTATCTGGGGTCATCTCGGTGGCTGCCTCCATCTTCTTGGAGCTCTTTGTCTCGCGGGGATCAGCCTCCCGCGTCTGCTCCAATATCGGCAGATCTCGCGTCTGCTCCAATATCGGCAGATCTTTGCCTGGTTCTCCTTGGTCCATCATGAAATTGACGAATACTAGGAGACCACTGAAAGGAAAACACAATCGCAATGACAATGAAATAAAAAAGAGAGTGAGGATCGGTTACTGCTTTGCAAAAGTTTCTTTTTTCTCTGAACGAAAATATACCAATATCACGGATCCGCTTACCTTCCCTTCATTGGGAGAGAAGAACAATGGCAGATGTGAGTGTTGGCTTTCTTGAAGACAGTGAGGGAGAAGGGGATTCAGCGAAGAGTGAAATGATGGTTGCTTTGTCTGTTAAACTTAGACTGCTGGGAGGTGGGGTTTTGTGATACGATGACTCATTACTACCATGCTACGACCGGGGTGACTCTCCGCCTTCATACTGCCTTCTAATTTGGTGCATGACATTTGGGCCCGCGTGCGGCATGGCCCGCATGTCGGTGAACAAAAGTAAAACGACATTCAGTAGAAGGAGACGCTTCGATGACCTAGGAGGAGCCAAAAGCGGTAGTGTATCCACTGTACTAGTAGTAATTGTTTTTC
Organism: Triticum aestivum; assembly: GCF_018294505.1. Classification (NCBI taxonomy): domain Eukaryota; kingdom Viridiplantae; phylum Streptophyta; class Magnoliopsida; order Poales; family Poaceae; genus Triticum; species Triticum aestivum. Next base: position 147,087,604 of record NC_057794.1, on the reverse strand, counting down.
TGGTAGCTGTAGAGTGTCTCCACTATAGTAGTAGTAATTGTTTCTGTGGGCCCAAGACAAAACAACCCATCCACCATAGTAAATAATAAAATCAATTCAAAAGCCCATATATTTACTTAATGAGAGGCGCTACCCACACCCAGCACACCGCCCCCCAAAAAAACCTGGGTGCTCTTCTTCCCCCTCACTCCCACCCACCTCGTGTCAACTCGCTCCACTCATACCCCCAAATTCCTCACCTCACACCTACAGAAAACCCCAACTCCCCTTCTTCCTCACTACTACAGAAAAACCCCAGCTCCCCTTCTTCCTCACTCGCACTAGAACTAGGCTCGTCATTCGTTACTCTGCTCAAATCCGTGAGCGCGACGCGACACCCTCGAGGAAAATGGAGTCGGCTGACCCCAGCACAAAGAAGATGAGGCTCCCGCCAACGGTGACCCCTGTTGTAGATCCCGCACCCGGCAGTGCGAGGAGAAGCAGTGACCCTGCCCCCATCGGATCCCAGGAACCCATAGAATCTCGGGTGGACCGCATCAGCAATCTCCCGGACGCCGTCCTTGGGGAGATCCTCTCGCTTCTCCCCACCAAGGATTGCTGCCGCACCCAAGTCCTCTCAATTCAGTGGCACCCTTTGTGGCGCGCTGTGCCCCTTAATCTTGATTGTCGTCAGCTATCTCTCTTCAATGATTTTGAAATCCCCAGAGCTATCATCTCCTCCCATCAGGGCTCCGTTCAAAGCCTTTGCATCCCGTGATGCTACCTGAGCAAGCATACCATGCCATGCATAGTGGACGCCTGGCTAAAATCACCTGAATTCACAAAACTACAGCTGCTTGAGTTCTACTATTCCCCTGGAAATCACCTACCAGATACCGAACGCCATCTACCTGTGCCCTCAGCACCGATGTCCATCTCGCGGTTTTCCTCCTCTCTCCACACCGCCACATTTGCGATGTGCGACGTACCAGACAATCTAGTACTATACGTTCGACTCCTATTTCTCAATAAACTTTCACTTGTGCAGATTCGTATATCAGAGGACTCATTGCACAACATCATCCACTCCAGTTGCCCTGCCCTACAGTGCTTGGTGCTTGTTTTCACAGTTAGAATCGGTTGTCTCCAAATAAAGTCGCCTAACCTTGTAAGAATTGGAATTTCTTTTAACGGAAGGCAGCTCATCATCCAAGATGCCCCTTCACTTCAAAGGTTGAACCTTGATTCTAGTTATTCACCGTTGCAAATAATCGTCCTCTCTGCGCCTAAACTAGAGACCTTGGCTGTAGTACATGATCTTTGTGCTCATTTCAAGATGGTGTTTGGCTGCACAGTTCTTCAGGTACTTTATATTATCATCTACACTTATAACCATAAGCTGCATTTTAAATTTCTGCGCATAAGTTATATATCATCTCGGAGTACACATTTTGTACTAATATTATGTTCTATGCTCAATGAAGAGTTTCTCCATGGATAGCCTATCAATGATGCTAGATTCTCAAGATCTTATATATCCAAATGAATAGTTTTGATATGAACAAGATTATTGGTTTGCTGCAATGCTTTCCATGTCTAGAGAAGTTGTAAATAGAGGTGATAATTTCACGCACATTGGAAGCCCGCATATAGTGTACTAGAATTAACCGTTTAGCTGTTTCTCTTTCCACACTCTTTTTTTAGACCTTAACTTTTTTCAATCTTCATGTATATTTAGGCAACAGGACGGGGTAAGAAAGTTATAACCAACCGGTGGATTCGTAAGCACCGGGATTTTCTCACTTCTCATGACATTCGATTGAAGACAATAACGCTAGAATGATATGTAGACAACCATGCAAACACAAGATTTGTTGCATTCTTCCTGCTAAATGCAAGGTTACTATTGTCCATCAGGCTTAAGTTTATCAGCAACATGGTTTTGACAGATGGGTATGTCTAAGAGCAAAAAAAGGAGTTTTAGGTGGGCAAAAGAGCTTCTGAACATGTCGGGCTTCTATTTACAACATATTGTGGTCATAATCCAGTAAATTTTACGACCCATGATGTTCATTCTATGGACCTGACCGATCCATTTGACTGTGACTGCCGAAAACCGTGTTGGAGTTATATGTTGTTGCCCTTTTCAACTTGGGTTTTGTCTAAACCTGATGAATGATTAACCCTCGTGCTTTTGTATAGTTTGTAAGCTGGAGTTAGATGTTCTTGCCCTTTTCAACTCGGCTGTGACTGCCATATTTTCTTTGAAACAAGGCAAATGGCTTGCCATCCGTTTAATTTAGAATGAAATATTGTAACAAATCCCAACCAAGGGAAATAACAACACTCTCGCCGGCTGCTTGAGCTCACTGTGCATTACAGATGCCAAGTGATTAGCCCCCACCAGCACCACAAACTTATTTCGAACTAGCACACTGAATGGGCTATAAATTTTCATAGGAAAGGCTGCATGACTGTGACTAATTTGGATTCCGACATTTGGGACCCACGAGGAAATAGCCTATCCAAGGTGGTGTCAACTTACTTGCTAGTCAACAAACGATTCTGCCTACCACCCGTTGGATTGACATCGAACATCTGTCGTGTAACTTCTATCTCTGGTATTCTTCCTCCAGCCGCCCAAACCAAACCACCCGTCGGCTCCGCCTCCTCCCGTCTCCCATGGCTGGCTGCGCCTCCGCCGCCCTACCGTACCCTCCAACGTTGGCCAGTCCCTCCCTCTATTCCCCCACACGTCATGTTATTCTGCGGCAATGTCAGCCCCAATACGCACCCGCACCCGAACCACTCAACCCTCGTACTCCCCTCCCCCTGCAACTGGACCGGCGCATCTTCCACGGCCCCTGTTCGTTCCGTCCGAGGCCTCGCCGTCGTCCTCGGCCTTGGAACGCTTGTCGTGCATGGTGCGCCACCCTCTTGCATTGTCAACGCCGTCAATAACCGAGAGGAACAAGGATATGACTGTACGTGGACAGGATGACAATAGGGACCCACCAGCGTCATGGAAGTACGCAAGCAAGTGCCTCGTTATTATAAGCCCCAAAAATGGTTCCTCTTATTGGTTGGACATCTGTGGCTCACGCCATTGTCAACGTAGTCAATAAACGAAAGAATTACTACACAACGAGCAGCTGACACCAGGGACCCAGAAGGTCGCGCAGTTGTTATTTACTTTTTTGAGGAACAAGTAGTTGTTATTTATACTAGTTTTAGCGACGGATCAGGGTAACAACGGGGCTGTGCGGGGGCTGTGGCCCATCTAGCCAGGGTTTTATTTATGTTTACCACATCATGAGCCCAGTTGTGTTTTTTTCTTGCTGAAAATGGCTAGCCCAGTTCTATTTTTTAAAAGAAATACCCAAACCAGGTCTACTTGCTTTATCAGCCCTGCTGGGCTGCAAGTATTTCAAGACGAGGAGAGTTTCATTCGGTTTGCCCAGAAATGGGATGTACATTTTTAAAACACATCAAACCGGGAATTACTTTCCATTTTTTTAATTACAAGATTTTAAATTCCATTGATTTTTATGCGAGGACAATTATTTGGATTTTATATTTATATAAATTATTTTTCAAAATAGTTTGAATGTGACTCGATATTTCGGGATTAAAAACAGTTGACCACACCGAAATATGCAAAAATTCATATAATTTTTAACCGTGGCCACAATATGGGGTCTAATGCTAACAAAGAGAAGATGGGCTCCAAAAAATTCTTAAGAATTGGCAAATGGGCTTTAAATTATTAGAAATAATGGCAAATGGGCTGTATGCTGTTTTCCACAGATTTGAGGATGAGTTGTGCGCCTACTACAGGTTGACGCGTATGCTTTCCTAAAAATAAGGTTGACGCACACGCAATGCCGTGTCAACTTAGTCAACACATGAGAGCAGTGACTGTTGGATGTCCATCCAATGCCCGTCGTGCTTCTTCAATCTCTGCTCTTCCTGGCCGCTCAAACAAGCGTCGGCGGGACTGCCTGCTCCCTCCTCCCGCGGCCGGCTATGCTACCACGCAGGCCTCACCACCCCATTGTTCTCCCATCACTGGCCTAGCCATCCCTCTACTCATCCACACCTGTTGTTATTCTCCGGTGACGGCAGATGATACGTCTCCAACGTATCTATAATTTTTGATTGTTCCATGCTATTATATTATCTGTTTTGGATGTTTATGGGCTTTATTATACACTTTTAAATTATTTTTGGGACTAACCTATTAACCGAAGGCCTAGTGCAAATTGTTGTTTCTTGCCTATTTCAGTGTTTCATAGAAAAGGAATATCAAACAAATCCAAACGGAATGAAACCTTCGTGAGGATATTTTTTGGAACAAACGCAATCCAGGAGACTTGGAGTGGACGTCAAGGAAATAGCAAGGCGGCCACGAGGTAGGGCGGTGCGCCCCCACCCTCGTGGGCCCCGCGCAGCTCCACCGACCTACTTCTTTCACCTATATATACTCTTATACCCTGAAAACATGGGGGGAGCCACAAAACCACTTTTCCACCGCCGCAACCTTCTGTACCCGTGAGATCCCACCTGGGACCTTTTCCGATGATCTGCCGGAGGGGGATTCGATCACGGAGGGCTTCTACATCAGCACCATAGCCTCTCCGATGATGTGTGAGTAGTTTACCGCAGACCTTCGGGTCCATAGTTATTAGCTAGATGGCTTGTTCTCTCCCTTTGGATCTCAATACAAAGTTCTTCTCGATGTTCTTGGAGATCTATTCGATGTAATTCTGTTTGTGGTGTGTTTGCCAAGATCCGATGAATTGTGGGTTTATGATTAAGATTATCTATGAACAATATTTGATTCTTCTTTGAATTCTTATATGCATGATTTGATATCTTTGCAAGTCTCTTTGAATTATCAGTTTGGTTTGGCCTACTAGATTGATCTTTCTTGCAATGGGAGAAGCGCATAGCTTCGGGTTCAATCTTGCGATGTCCTTTCCCAGTGACAGTAGGGGCAACAAGGCACGTATTGTATTATTTCCATCGATGATAAAAAGATGGGGTTTATATCATATTGCTTGAGTTTATCCCTCTACATCATGTCATCTTGCCTAATGCGTTACTCTGTTCTTTTGAACTTAATACTCTAGATGCATGCTGGATAGCGCTCGATGCGTGGAGTAATAGTAGTAGATGCAGAATCGTTTCGGTCTACTTGACACAGATGTGATGCGTATGTTCATGATCATGCCTAGTTATCATCATGACTATGCGCTTTTCTATAAACTACTCGGCAGTAATTTGTTCACCCACCGTAATATATGCTATCTTAAGAGAAGCCACTAGTGAAACCTATGGACCCCGGGTCTACTTTACATCATATTAGTTTCCGATCTACAATTCTAGTTTACTATTTATTTTAAATTTTATTTTTCAATCTATGTAACAAAAATACCAAAAATATTTATCTTATTATCTCTATCAGATCTCACTTTCGTAAGTGACCATGAAGGGATTGACAACCCGTTTATCGCGTTGGTTGCGAGGTTCTTGTTTGTTTGTGCAGGTACTAGGTGACTTGCGTGTAGTCTCCTACTGGATTGATACATTGGTTCTCAATAACTGAGGGAAATACTTATGCTACTTTGCTGCATCACCCTTTCCTCTTCAAGGGAAAATCAATGCACGCTCAAGAGGTAGCAGCAGACGAACTAGTAAACCCTCGCACTCCCCTCCGCGTGGGAAACAACTGTCGAGTTTTCCCTGGCTCCGTGTCATTTCCCTTCCCAGGCCTCGTCGTCGTCCACCACCCTTGTGCTCTCGGCACAGCATGGTCAACGTTGTCAACGAAGGACATGCATCGGAAGTGGACTGTACCTAGAGAGGCTTACAGCTAGGTCCACGGCCGCACGCAAGGAAATGCCTCCTTATTACGCGCAAAATAATGATTCCTCCACCTGACAGCTGGGACCCACTGGAAGGACCTCTCTATTTCACGAAAAAACGTTCCCCCGCTGACAGGTCGGACCCACAAGCTATATCTTCACACGCAAGGAAGTGCCTCATTATTACGCATAAAAAAATGAATACTCCCCCTGCTGCTACCTCTTTTAGCACTGCGTTGGCTTTCCCCGAAGAGGAAGGGATGATGCAGCAAAGTAGCATAAGTATTTCCCTCAGTTATTGAGAACCAAGGTATCAATCGAGTAGGAGGCTACGCGCGAGTCCCTCGCACCTGCACAAAACAAATAAATCCTTGCAACCAACGCAAATAGGGGTTGTCAATCCCTATAGGGCCACTTACGAGAGTGAGATCTGATAGATATGATAAGATAATATTTTTGGTATTTTTATGATAAAGATGCATAGTAAAATAAAGGCAAAGTAAATAACGAAGTAGTAGGAGATTGATATGATAAAGGTAGACCCAAGGGCCATAGGTTTCACTAGTGGCTTCTCTCGAGAGCATAAGTATTCTACGGTTGGTGAACAAAATACTGTTGAGCAATTGACAGAATTGAGCATAGTTATGAGAATATCTTGGTATGATCATGTATATAGGCATCATGTCCGAGACAAGTAGACCGACTCCTGCCTGCATCTACTACTATTACTCCACTCATCGACCGCTATCCAACATGCATCTAGAGTATTAAGTTAAAAACAGAGTAACGCCTTAAGCAAGATGACATGATGTAGAGGGATAGACTCATGCAATATGAAGAAACCCCATCTTGTTATCCTCGATGTCAACAATACAATTCGTGCCTTGCTGCCCTTACTGTCACCGGGAAAGGACACCGCAAGATTGAACCCAAAGCTAAGTACTTCTCCCATTGCAAGAAAGATCAATCTAGTAGGCCAAACCATACTGATAATTCGAAGAGACTTGCAAAGATAACCAATCATACATAAAAGAATTCAGAGAAGATTCAAATATTATTCATAGATAGACTTGATCATAAAGCCACAATTCATCGATCTCAACAAACACACCGCAAAAAGAAGATTACATCGAATAGATCTCCACAAGAGAGGGGGAGAACATTGTATTGAGATCCAAAAAGAGAGAACAAGCCATCTAGCTTATAACTATGGAACCGTAGGTCTAAAGTAAACAACTCAATCTTCATCGGAGGGGCTATGGTGTTGATGTAGAAGCCCTCCGTGATCGATGCACCCTCCGGCGGAGCTCCGGAACAGGCCCCAAGATGGGATCTCGTGGATATAGAAAGTTACGGCGGTGGAATTAGGGTTTTGGCTCCCTTTCTAATCGTTTGGGGGTACGTGGGTATATATAGGAGGAAGAAGTACGTCGGTGGAGCAACAGGGGGCCCACGAGGGTGGAGGGTGCGCCTGGGGGGGTAGGCACGCCCCCTACCTCGTGGCCTCCTGTTATGTGGCTTGACATAGGGTCCAAGTCTCCTGAGTTGTATTCGATGAGAAAATCACATTCCCGAAGGTTTCATTCCGTTTGGACTCCGTTTGATATTCCTTTTCTTCGAAACCCTAAAACAGGCAAAAAACAACAATTTTGGGTTGGGCCTCCGGTTAATAGGTTAGTCCCAAAAGTAATATAAAAGTGGATAATAAAGCCCAATAATGTCCAAAACAGTAGATAATATAGCATGGAGCAATCAAAAATTATAGATACGCTGGAGACGTATCAAGCATCCCCAAGCTTAATTCCTGCTCGTCCTTGAGTAGGTAAATGATAAAAACAGAATTTTTGATGCGGAGTGCTACTTGGCATAATTTTAATGTAATTATCCTTAATTGTGGTATGAATATTCAGATCCGAAAGATTCAAGACAAAAGTTCATATTGACATAAAAATGATAATACTTCAAGCATAATAACTAAGCAATTATGTCTTCTCAAAATAACATGGCCAAAGAAAGTTCATCCCTAGAAAATCATATGGTTTAGTCATGTTTCATTTTTGTCGCACAAGAATGCTATATCATGCACAACCCCGATGACAAGCCAAGCAATTGTTTCATACTTTAGTAATCTCAAACCTATAAACTTTCACGCAATATATGAGCGCGAGCCATGGACATAACACTATAGGTGGAATAGAATATAATGAGGGGGGTTATGTCGAGAAGACAAAAAGGAGAAAGTCTCACATCAACGAGGCTAATCAATGGGCTATGGAGATGCCCACCGATTGATGTTAATGCAAGGAGCGGGGATTGCCATGCAACGGATGCACTAGAGCTATAATGTATGAAAGCTCAACAAAAGAAACTAGTGGGTGTGCATCCAACTTGCTTGCTCACGAAGACCTAGGGCACTTGAGGAGGCCCATTGTTGGAATATACAAGCCAAGTTCTAAAATGAAAATTTCCCACTAGTATATGAAAGTGATAACATGAGAGACTCTCTACTATGAAGATCATGGTGCTACTTTGAAGCACAAGTGTGGCAAAGGATAGTAACATTGTCCCTTCTCTCTTTTTCTCTCATTTTTTTTCTTTGGGCCTTTCCCTTTTTTATGGCCTTTCTCTTTTTTTGGGCCTCTCTTTTTTATGGCCTTTCTCTTTTTTTATTCCTCACTTGGGACAATGCTCTAGAAAATGATGATCATCACACTTCTATTTATTTACAACTCAATGATTACAACTTGATACTAGAACAAAGATGACTCTATATGAATGCCTCCGGCGGTGTACCGGGATATGCAATGGACCAAGAGTGATATGTATGAAAGAATTATGAACGGTGGCTTTGCCACAAATACTATGTCAACTACATGACCATGCTAAGCAATATGACAATGATGAATGTGTGATGATGAACGGAATGATGGAAAGTTGCATGGCAATATATCTCGGAATGGCTATGGAAATGCCATAATAGGTAGGTATGGTGGCTGTTTTGAGGAAGATATAAGGAGGTTTATGTGTGAAATAGCGTATCATATCACGGGGTTTGGATGCACCGACGAAGTTTGTGCCAACTCTCAATGTGAGAAAGGGCAATGCATGGTACCAAAGAGGCTAGCAAGGATGGAAGGGTGAGAGTGCATATAATCCATGGACTCAACATTAGTCATAAAGAACACACATACTTATTGCAAAAATCTACAAGTCATCAAAAACCTCGGTACTACGTGCATGCTCCTAGGGGGATAGATTGGTAGGAAAATACCATCGCTCGTCCCCGACCGCCACTCATAAGGAAGACAATCAAATAACACCTCATGTTTCAAATTTGTTGCATAACGTTTGCCATATGTGCATGCTACGGGTCTTGCAAACCTCAACACAAGTATTTCTCAATTTCACAACTACTCAACTATCACGACTTTGATATTATTACCTCCATGTCTCAAAACAATCATCAAGCATCAAACTTCTCTTAGTATTCAACACACTCATAAGAAAGTTTTATTATTAATCTTGCATACCAAGCATATTAAGATTTTAAGAAAATTACCATGCTATTAAGACTCTCAAAATAATCCAAGTGAAGCATGAGAGATCAATAGTTTCTATAAAACAAATCCACCACCGTGCTCTAAAAGATATAAGTGAAGCACTAGAGCAAAATTGTTTAACTCAAAAGATATAAGCGAAGCACATAGAGTATTCTAACAAATTCCAAATCATATATGGCTCTCTCAAAAGGTGTGTACAGCAAGGATGATTGTGGTAAACTAACAAGCAAAACACATATCATGTGGCGAATAAAAATATAGCTCCAAGTAAAGTTACGAATAGAAGTAGACGAAAGAGGGGATGCCTTCCGGGGCATCCCCATGCTTTGGCTTTTAGGTGTCCTTAGATTATCTTGGGGGTGCCATGGGCATCCCCAAGCTTAGTCTCTTTCCACTCCTTGTTCCATAATCCATCAAATCTTTACCCAAAACTTCACAACACAAAACTTAAAGTAGAAAATCTCGTGAGCTCTGTTAGCGAAAGAAAACAAAAGACCACTTCAAGGTACTGTAATGAACTCATTCGTTATTTATATGGGTGTTATACCTACTGTATTCCAACTTATCTATGGTTTATAAACTATTTTACTAGCCATAGATTCATCAAAATAAGCAAACAACACACGAAAAACAGAATCTGTCAAAAACAGAACAGTCTGTAGTAATCTGTAGCTATAGCAAGATCTGGAACACCAAAAATTTTAAAATAAATTTCTGGACATGAGGAATTTATCTATTAATCATCTGGAAAAAGAATTAACTAAATATAACTTTCCAAATAAAAATAACAGCAGTTCTTGTGAGTGCTAAAGTTTCTGTTTTGTACAGCAAGTTCAACAAGACTTTCCCCAAGTCTTCCCAACGGTTCTACTTGGCACAAACACTAATTAAACACAAAAAACAAAACCAAAACAGAGGCTAGATAATTTATTTATTACTAAACAGGAGAAAAAAGCAAGAAATAAAAATAAAATTGGGTTGCCTCCCAACAAGCGCTATCGTTTAACGCCCCTAGCTAGGCATAACAAGCAATAATAGATCTAGGTATTGCCATCTTTGGTAGGCAGTCCATAAGTGGCTCTCATAATAGATTAATAAGGTAATTTAATTTTCTTTCTAGGAAAGTGTTCCATGACTTTCCTTAATGGAAATTGGAATCTAATATTTCCTTCCTTCATATCAATAATTGCACCAATCGTTCTAAGGAAAGGTCTACCAAGAATAATAGGACATGAAGGATTGCAATCTACGTCAAGAACGATAAAATATACGGGCACATAATTACTATTTGCAACAATAAGAACATTATTAATTCTTCCCATAGGTTTCTTAATAGTGGAATCCACAAGGTGCAAGTTTAGAGAGCAATCATTAAAATCACGGAAACCTAACAAATCACACAAAGTCTTTTGAATCGTGGAAACACTAGCACCCAAATCACATAAAGCATAGAATTCATGATCTTTAATTTTAATTTTAATAGTTGGTTCCCACTCATCATAAAATTTTCTAGGGATAGAAACTTCCAATTCAAGTTTTTCTTCATAAGATTGCATCAAGGCATCAATGATATGTTTAGTAAATGCTTTATTTTGACTATAAGCGTGAGGAGAATTTAGCACGGATTGCAACAAGGAAATACAATCAATCAAAGAGAAATTTTCATAGTTAAATTCCTTGAAATCCATAATAGTGGGTTTAGCAACATCTAGGGTTTTAATTTGTTCAATCCCACTTTTATCAAATTTAGCATCAAGATCAAAAGATTCAGAATTCTTGGAATGCCTTCTAGGTAAAGGTGGATCATATTCAGTCCCATCATTATCAAGATTAATATTGCAAAACAAAGATTTAATAGGGGACACATCAATAACTTTTAGATCTTCATCATTATTTTCATAGGAACTAGAAGAACATGCTTTTATAAAGGCATCTTTCTTAGCACGCATCCTAGCGGTTCTTTCTTTGCACTCATCAATGGAAATTCTCATGGCTTTGAGAGACTCATTGATATCATGCTTAGGTGGAATAGATCTAAGTTTCAAAGAATCAACATCAAGAGCAATTCTATCAACATTCCTAGCCAAATCATCGATCTTAAGCAATTTTTCTTCAATCATAGCATTAAAATTCTTTTGCGAAGTAATAAATTCTTTAATATTAGAATCAAAATTAGAGGGCGTCTTATTATAATTTCCATAAGAATTGTTGTAGGAATTACCATGATTATTAGAGGGATTACTAGGATAAGGCCTGTGATTGAAATTTCCTCTATACGCGTTGTTACCAAAAATTTTCCTACCAACAAAATTCACATCCATAGATTCATTATTATTCTCAATCAAAGTAGACAAGGGCATATCATTAGGATTAGAAGAAACACTCTTATTAGCAAATAATTTCTTAAGTTCATCCATCTTTGCACTTGTTCCATGAATCAATACTATTTTTAGGCAAAGACGAAAACCAAGCTTTAGCACGATCTCGAAGCGAAAAAGGAAATAGATTCAATTTAACAATATCATTATCCACATCTTTCTTCTTTTGCATGTCACATAAATCAACGAAGCTATTTAGATGGGTAGCGACATCTTCACTAGCAAGGCCGGAGAATGGATCTTTTATAACAAGATTCAGCAAAGCAGCATTAATTTCACAAGATTCAGCATCGGTAAGAGGAGCAATCGAAGTGCTAATAAAATCATTGTTGTTGGTGTTGGTGAAGTCACACAATTTAGTATTATCTTGAGCCATCGTGACAAGCAAGCAACTAACACACAAGCAAACAAAAAGCAAGCACGCAAATAGAGGGAGGATAGAGAGAGAGGGCAAATAAAATGGCAAGGGTGAAGTGGGGGAGAGGAAAACGAGAGGCAAATGGCCAATAATGGAATGCGGGAGATAAGGGTATGTGATGGGTACTTGGTATGTTGACTTTTGCGTAGACCTCCCCGGCAACGGTGCCACAAATCCTTCTTGCTACCTCTTTTAGCACTGCGTTGGTTTTCCCGAAGAGGAAGGGATGATGCAGCAAAGTAGCGTAAGTATTTCCCTAAGTTTTTTAGAACCAAGGTATCAATCCAGTAGGAGGCTACACGCTAGTCCCTTGCACCTGCACAAAACAAATAATCCTCGCAACCAACGCAAATAGGGGTTGTCAATCCCTATAGGGCCACTTACGAGAGTGAGATCTGATAGATATGATAAGATAATATTTTTGGTATTTTTATGATAAAGATGCAAAGTAAAATAAAGGCAATGTAAATAACTAAGTAGTAGGAGATTGATATGATAAAGATAGACCCGAGGGCCATAGGTTTCACTAGCGGCTTCTCTCGAGAGCATAAGTATTCTACGGTGGGTGAACAAATTATTGTTGAGAAATTGATAGAATTGAGCATAGTTATGAGAATATCTAGGTATGATCATGTATATAGGCATCACGTCCGAGACAAGTAGACCGACTCCTGCCTGCATCTACTACTATTACTCCACTCATCGACCGCTATCCAGCATGCATCTAGAGTATTAAGTTAAAAACAGAGTAACGCCTTAAGCAAGATGACATGATGTAGAGGGATAGACTCATGCAATATGAAGAAAACCCCATCTTGTTATCCTTGATGGCAACAATACAATATGTGCCTTGCTGCCCTTACTGTCACCGGGAAAGGACACCGCAAGATTGAACCCAAAGCTAAGCACTTCTCCCATTGCAAGAAAGATCAATCTAGTAGGCCAAACCAAACTGATAATTCGAAGAGATTTGCAAAGATTGAAAGTGCGTTATATCAACTAGAGGGGGGTGAATAGGAGATTTTTATGAAAGTCTTCAAAACATGGAAGTTATGAAGACAAACGATAGAAATAAACCTATTACCCTGCAGCGGAAGGTAGACTACACTAGGCAAGCCATAGTCAAGTATTCAATAGAGTGAAAGCACAATGACTAATAGCAGCAATGTAGTAAGGATCAGGTAGGAAGATATTGTGAAGCCACACAGAACACGCAGTCACTCAGTGAAAACAAAAGATAGTGCGAACATACAATGACTTCACAAGGAGTAATAGTAAGTAAAGGGAAGGGAAGATGAAACCAGTGACTCGCTGAAGACAATGATTTGTTGGACCAGTTCCAGTTGCTGTGACAACTGTATGTCTGGTTAGGGCGGCTAGGTATTTAAACCTTAGGACACACAGTCCCGGACACCCAGTCCTGAACACGCGGCTCAGGACACCCAGTCCTCACCGTATTCCCCTTGAGCTAAGGTCACACAGACCTCGCCCAATCACTCTGGTAAGTCTTCAAGGTAGACTCCCAAACCTTCACAGACTTCGTTCACCGGCAATCCACAATGTCTCTTGGATGCTCAGAACGCGACGCCTAACCGGCTGGAGGATGCACAGTCCTCAAGTGTAATAAGTCTTCAGATCATACAGACAAGAAGACTTAAGTGATGCCTAATTCTCTTTGGCTCTGGGTGGTTAGGGCTTTATCCTCGCAAGGAATTCTCTCTCAAAGGCTTCGAGGTGGGTTGCTCTCAAACGACAGAAGCCGTACTCTGAATCTGAGCAGCCAACCGTTTATGGTTGTAGGGGTGGGCTATTTATAGCCACTTGGCAACCTGACCTGATTTGTCCGAAATGACCCTGGGTCACTAAGGAACTGACACGTGTTCCAACGGTCAGATTTCAAACTCACACGGCAACTTTACTTGGGCTTCAAGCAAAGCTGACTTGCCCAACTCTGGACAAGATTCGCTCTCAAAGTCTTCACTCGAAGACATAGGTTTTGTTTAAGCATCACTTCAGTCATTCTGACTGGTTCTCTTGGACCCCACTTAACAGTACGATGGTTCCTATGACTCAACACAGAAGAAAGAGAACTACGAAAGATCTAAGTCTTCGAGCTCCATAGGCTTCATGTGGTGTCTTCTCTTGTCATAGTCTTCAATGTGAATATCTTCATATACCACCTTTGACTTCAATGTCTTCATACATTTTTAGGGGTCATCTATGGTAGGAAAACCGAATCAATGAGGGACTTCTACCTGTGTTATCCTGCAATTCTCACAAACACATTAGTCCCTCAACTAGGTTTGTCATCAATACTCCAAAACCAACTAGGGGTGGCACTAGATGCACTTAAAAAGATAACCAATCATACATAAAACAATTCAGAGAAGATTCAAATATTATTCATAGATAGACTTGATCATAAACCCACAATTCATCGGTCTCAACAGACACACCGCAAAAAGAAGATTACATCGAATAGATCTCCACAAGAGAGGGGGGAACATAGTATTGAGATCCAAAAAGAGAGAAGAAGCCATCTAGCTACTAACTATGGACCTGTAGGTCTAAAGTAAACTACTCACACTTCATCGGAGGGGCTAGGGTGTTGATGTAGAAGCCCTCCGTGATCGGTGCCCCCTCCGGCGGAGCTCCGAAATAGGCCCCAAGATGGGATCTCGTGGATACAGAAAGTTACGGCGGTGGAATTAGGGTTTTGGCTCCCTTTATGATTGTTTGGGGGTACATGGGTATATATAGGAGGAAGAAGTACGTCGATGGAGCAACAGGGGGCCCACGAAGGTGGAGGGTGCGCCTAGGGGGGTAGGTGCGCCCCCTACCTCATGGCCTCCTCTTACGTGGCTTGACGTAGGGACCAAGTCTCCTGAGTTGTATTCGATGAGAAAATCACGTTCCCGAAGGTTTCATTCCGTTTGGACTCCGTTTGATATTCCTTTTCTTCGAAACCCTCAAACTGGCAAAAACAGCAATTCTGGGCTGGGCCTCCAGTTAATAGGTTAGTCCCAAAAATAATATAAAAGTGGATAATAAAGCCCAATAATGTCCAAAACAGTAGATAATATAACATGGAGCAATCAAAAATTATAGATACGTTGGAGACGTATCACCTGCTAGCTGGGACCCACCATAGTGGGAAGCTGACTTGTGGGCCTACTAAGATGATGGGGACGGAGGGCTTTGTCAACTTAGTCAATATGAACGATTCTTGCTCCAGTGACCATACGATGTCCATCCAACGGTCGTAGTGATTCTTCAACCTCTGGTCTTCTTGCTCCAGCCGCCCAACCAAGCGCCGGTCATGCCGCTTGCTCCTGCCTCCCGTGTCTGGCTGTGCTGCCACCGCTGGCCATGCCATCCCTCTATACTCACCCACACCTCCTGTTATCCTTCGGCGATGACAGCCTCACACCGCAGTCGAAGCAGTCAACCCACGTACCCCCTTCGCGGGGGAATCCACTGTCGTGTCTTCCCCAGCTCAGCATCGTCCCCTTCCTAGGCCTCACCGTCGTCCACTGCCCTGGTGCTCTCGGCACGGCGTGGTCAATGTGGTCAACGAACGACTTCCATTGGAAGAGTATTGTACGTGGAGAGGCTGACAGCTGGGTCCGCGGTCGCAGCAAGGAAGTGCCTCCTTATTACGCGAAAAATAATAATTCCTCCACCTGACAGCAGGGACCCACCGGACGGGCCATCGTATTTTGCAAAAAAACGTTTCCCCCTGATTGCTAGGACCCACTAGCTATATCTTCACACGCAAGGAAGTGCGTCCATATTATGGGCAAAAAAATATTCACCCCCTGACTGCTGGGACCCACCAGCTACATCTTCACATGGAAGGAAGTGCCTGACAGTCGGGACCCACCTGGTCGAAGCATACGTAGCATTGTCATTCTGGTCGCGAACGTGTACGTACATACGATCGGTCTGTCTGCAGGCTGCAGCAGTGAACCATGGCCGTGTAAGGAAGGGCACGTGTCGTAGTAGAGGCGCGCACGTGTCACAGTAGAGGAGCGCACGTAGCATGTACTCGTACAAACAACAGCCAGGGTGCAAGAAAGAAAATACGGCCACGTACGTACATACGGGCGGGGTCTCGGACGCCTACTCGCGCATACGTACGGCCAGGGCTCGTGTACATGGCTGGGTCGGAACGGAGAAACTACGTCGTCGTCGTGTTCACGGGGAGGCAACGGAATGCGTTGTGTTCATCGAGAGGTAATGGAATGCGTGTTGTTCATCGGGAGCCAACCGGCTTGGATGGAACCGCCGATGGAAACGAGGCCTAGCGTACCGCAGAATGGGGGAAACGACCTTGTGTTCGACCGGCCATGGTCGAAACGGGATCATGTTCATCGGGAGGGGTCTGGCGTACAACAAAACGGAGGAAAGGGACCTCCTACGGTCGAAATAGGGTCCTGTTGATCGGGAGGGGTGTGGCGTACCGCAAAACGGAGGAAACGGACTTGTGTTGGAGCGCTACGGTCGAAACGGGGGTCCTGTTCATCGGGAGGGGTGTGGCGTACTGCAAAACGGTACTCGACGGGATACTGTTCATCTTCACCATCGACTACCTCCACGGGCTACTGTTCATCCACCGTCGACTGCCTCCACGGCCCCTGTTCATCCACCGTTGACCTCCTCCAGCCTCCACCTGCGCCTGTTCATCCACGGGCTCCTGTTCATCCAGCTTCCGCCGCTCCTCCACCGGCTACTGTTCAGCCAGCCCTCTCCACGGGGTCCTGTTCAACCACCCCTCCATGGGCTACTCTTCATCCAGCCCTCCACCGGCTACTGTTCAACCAGCCCTCCACCGACTACTATTCAACCACCCCTCCACGGGGTCCTGTTCATCCACCGGCTCGATCGATCGGGGTACTGTTCATCCAGGGGCAACGGCCTTCTACTACCACGGGGTCCTGTTCATCCAACCCCTCATCGGGAACTGTTCATCCAAACCCCCTCAACAACGCTCACTGTTCATCAAGGGAAGGAGGCAGCAGTGTTCGATCGGCTTCAGTTAGCAGCAGTAGCGAAGGAATCACTCGGGTTCAGTTAACAACAAGGGATCGATCGATTGCATGGGTTCAGTAACACGTAGCCTGCAGTGCAATCGCTCGGGTTCAGTTAGAGCCCAACACCTCACACACATGCGCGTACGTATGAGAGAAACGTGCATTGATCGGCCCCCGACCACCCACCGTAACTGGGAACTCCCCAATATTTTCCTCGCCCTCGCTTCTACCATAGTTTTTTCCATCATGGACGGTCCAAAGAATGTCATGCAGCTGCGTCTCCGGCCCGCCCAGGACGAAAAGCCCATTTTCTGTCATGATTTTTTGTCATAGAGGTAGGACCCCACCACATCTATGATGATACCGGGATTTTTCACAAGTATCATCATAGAAGTGTCATAAGTATGATAGAAAAAATTTCTTTCGGCCCAAAATGTCACGTATGTGTCTTTTTTTGTAGTGATGTAGTGGTTGCCTTCGAACGGTACACTCCCTAGCGTGGTTATCGGCGACAAGCCTATATATTCGTGGGCCCGCGTGGACATCCATGATCACCTTGACTAACAATAAGATAGGTTACCATGGCGGATTCTTGATTTGGTTCGTGTTATCGTAGTATAGGTCATGGTGAGATTCAGACCTTAAGTTTGAGCGCATATACTATGCACGCATGCATGCATGAATCCCCGTCGTTGGCTTGAAGTGTGGTGTAACATACATATGCATCATCAATCTAACCCTCACTCAGTGTGGGGATTTCTAGTTTGAAATCACGGTGCCACATTAAAGTTGTTCCATTGTTACTCAAAAACACACCTCTCCATACATATGTTTGGGCCACATGGATGCAGTGGATGTATTCGAGGACTAGCTACTTGCGTGATTATTGGTCAGCTAGCCCACCTCCGGGGTCACATGGTCGACCATCACTTTGACCAAAACAAGAGAGAGGTTGTACGACCAATGTCGATTATTCTTGGTCCGTTTTATGATCCATCTTAGTGATATATGCCTCTCTGATGTTTACTAAATAACCTTCTTCTTGTAGACGTTGTTGGGCCACCAAGTGCAGAGGTTTGTAGGACAGTATCAAATTTCTCTCAAGTGGATGACCTAAGGTTTATCAATCCGTAGGAGGCGTAGGATGAAGATGGTCTCTCTCAAGCAACCCTGCAACCAAATAACAAAGAGTCTCTTGTGTCCCCAACACACCCAATACAATGGTAAAATTGTATAGGTGCACTAGTTCGGCGAAGAGATGGTGATACAAGTGGTATATGGATAGTAGATAAAGGTTTTTATAATCTGAAAATATAAAAACAGCAAGGTAACTAATGATAAAAGTGAGCGTAAACGGTATTGCAATGATAGTAAACAAGGCCTAGGGTTCATACTTTCGCTAGTGCAAGTTCCCTCAACAATAATAACATAATTGGATCACATAACTATCCCTCAACATGCAAAAAAGAGTCACTCCAAAGTCACTAATAGCGGAGAACGAACGAATAGATTATGGCAGGGTACAAAACCACCTCGAAGTTATTCTTTCCAATCAATACGTTGGGCTATTCCTATAAGTGTCACAAACAGCCCTAGAGTTCGTACTAGAATAACACCTTAAGACACAAATCAACCAAAACCCTAATGTCACCTAGATACTCCAATGTCACCTCAAGTATCCGTGGGTATGATTATACGATATGCATCACACAATCTCAGATTCATCTATTCAACCAACACATAGGACCTCAAAGAGTGCCCCAAAGTTTCTACCGGAGAATCACGACGAAAACGTGTGCCAACCCCTATGCATAGGTTCATGGGCGGAACCCGCAAGTTGATCACCAAAGCATACATCAAGTGAATCACGTGGTATCCCATTGTCACCACAGATACGCATGGCAAGACATACATCAAGTGTTCTCAAATCTTTAAAGACTCAATCCGATAAGATAACTTCAAAGGGGAAACTCAATCCATTACAAGAGAGTAGAGGGGGAAGAAAACATCATAGGATCCAAATATAATAGCAAAGCTCGCGATACATCAAGATCGTATCACCTCAAGAACATGAGAGAGAGAGATCAAACACATAGCTATTGGTACATACCCTCAGCCCCGAGGGAGAACTACTCCCTCCTCATCATGGAGAGCACCGGGATGATGAAGATGGCCACCGGAGAAGGATTGCCCCCTCCGGCAGGGTGCCGAAACGGGTCTAGATTGGCTTTCGGTGGCTACGGAGGTTTCTGGCGGTGGAACTCCCGATCTATTGTCTGTTCTGGAAGTTTTAGGGTACGTGAGTATATATGGGTGCAGGAAGTACGTCGGTGGTGCTTCGGGGGCCCCACAAGGCAGGGGGCGCGCCCTAGGGGGGCGCCCCCACCCTCGTGAGCACATCACTTGGCTCCTGATGTGGGGTCCAAGTCCATCTGGTAGCTTTCCTTCCAAAAACAACTTCTCCAGTTGATTTCTTTCCGTTTCGACTCCGTTTGATATTCCTTTTCTTCGAAACACTGAAATAGGCAAAAAAACAACAATTCTGGGCTGGGCCTCCGGTTAATAGGTTAGTCCCAAAAATAATATAAAAGTGGATAATAAAGCCCAATATCGCCCAAAACAGTAGATAACATAGCATGGAGTAATCAAAAATTATAGATACGTTGGAGACGTATCAAGCATCCCCAAGCTTAATTCCTGCTCGTCCTTGAGTAGGTAAATGATAAAAATAGAATTTTTGATGCGGAGTGCTACTTGGCATAATTTCAATGTAATTCTTCTTAATTGTGGTATGAATATTCAGATCCGAAAGATTCAAGACAAAAGTTCATATTGACATAAAAATGATAATACTTCAAGCGTACTAACTAAGCAATTATGTCTTCTCAAAATAACATGGCCAAAGAAAGTTCATCCCTACAAAATCATATAGTTTAGCCATGTTTCATTTTCGTCACACAAGAATGCTTTCATCATGCACAACCCCGATGATAAGCCAATCAATTTTTTCATACTTTAGTAATCTCAAACTCACAAACTTTCACGCAATACATGAGCGCGAGCCATGGATATAGTACTATGGGTGGAATAGAATATAATGAGGGGGGTTATGTGGAGAAGACAAAAAGGAGAAAGTATCACATCAACGAGGCTAATCAATGGGCTATGGAGATGCCCACCGATTGATGTTAATGCAAGGAGTAGGGATTGCCATGCAACGGATGCACTAGAGCTATAAATGTATGAAAGCTCAACAAAAGAAACTAAGTGGGTGTGCATCCAACTTGCTTGCTCACGAAGACCTAGGGCACTTGAGGAGGCCCATTGTTGGAATATACAAGCCAAGTTCTATAATGAAAAAATTCCCACTAGTATATGAAAGTGACAAAACAAGAGACTCTCTACTATGAAGATCATGGTGCTACTTTGAAGCACAAGTGTGGTAAAAGGATAGTAGCATTGTCCCTTCTCTCTTTTTATCTCATTATCATTTTTTGGGCCTTCTCTTTTTTATGGCCTTTCTCTTTTTTTTTGGGCCTTCTCTTTTTTATGGCCTTTCTCTTTTTTTTCCTCACTTGGGACAATGCTCTAGAAAATGATGATCATCACACTTCTATTTATTTACAACTCAATGATTACAACTCGATACTAGAACAAAGATGACTCTATATGAATGGCTCCGGCGGTGTACCGGGATTGCGATGAATCAAGTGTGACATGTATGAAAAATTATGGATGGTGGCTTTGCCACAAATACGATGTCAACTACATGATCATGCAAAGCAATATGACAATGATGATGCGTGTCATAATAAACGGAATGGTGAAAAGTTGCATGGCAATATATCTCGGAATGGCTATGGAAATGCCAAAATAGGTAGGTATGGTGGCTGTTTTGAGTAAGATATAAGGAGGTTTATGTGTGATAGAGCGTATCATATCACGGGGTTTGGATGCACCAGCGAAGTTTGCACCAACTCTCAATGTGAGAAAGGGCAATGCACGATACCGAAGAGGCTAGCAAGGATGGAAGGGTGAGAGTGCGTATAATCCATGGACTCAACATTAGTCATAAAGAACTCGCATACTTATTGAAAAAATCTACAAGTCATAAAAAACCTCGGTACTACGCGCATGCTCCTAGGGGGATAGATTGGTAGGAAAAGACCATCGCTCGTCCCCGACCGTCACTCATAAGGAGGACAATCAAATAACACCTCATGTTTCAAATTTGTTACATAACATTTACCATACATGCATGCTACGGGACTTGCAAACTTCAACACAAACATTTCTCAATTTCACAACTACTCAACTAGCACGACTTTGATATTATTACCTCCATATCTCAAAACAATCATCAAGCATCAAACTTCTCATAGTATTCAACACACTCATAAGAATTTTTTTACTAATCTTGTATACCTAGCATATTAGGATTTTAAGCAAATTATCATGCTATTTAAGACTCTCAAAATAATCTAAGTGAAGCATGAGAGTTCATCTATTTCTTCAAATAAAAGTACCACCGTGCTCTAAAAGATATAAGTGAAGCACTAGAGCATCGACAAACTACTTCGAAAGATATAAGTGAAGATCAATGAGTAGTTGAATACTTATGCAACGATGTGAAGACTCTCTTAACATTTAATAATTTCAGATCTTGGTATTTTATTCAAACAGCAAGCAAAGCAAAATAAAATGGCATCTAAGAATAGCAAACATCATGTGAAGAAGCAAAAACTTAGGATCAACCGATACTAACCGATAGTTGTTGAAGAAGAAAGGTGGGATGCCAACCGGGGCATCCCCAAGCTTAGACGCTTGAGACTTCTTGAGATATTATCTTGGGATGCCTTGGGCATCCCCAAGCTTGAGCTTTTGTGTCTCCTTAATTCCTCTCATATCACGGTCTCCCTAAATCTCGAAAGCTTCATCCACACAAAACTCAACAAGGACTCGTGAGATAAGTTAGTATAAACCATTGCCAAAACCTTATCATACTCTACTGTAGAAAATCACTAAAATTATTATTCAACATTGCATACTAAATGCCTCTGTATATTTAATAGTCCTATCCTCAAATAGAATCATTAAAGAAGCAAACATATGCAAACATAACAGCAATCTGCCTAAACAGGATAGTCTGTAAAGAATGCAGCAACATCCATAATTCCCTAGCTCCAAAAATTATGAAAGAAAATTACCACTGTAGTAAATTTATTAGAGCTTAATATGCAAAAGGTTTCTACATTTTATCACATTCTGAATTTTCTAGGGAATTATTGCAACAGCGGTAAACTTTCTGTTTTCAAAGAGCAACATGTGGACTTCTAAAATAGGCATAGTAAAGGCTATCAATGCCACTTTTATTGAAATAAAATATGCAAAACATTTTTATAAATAACAGAAAGAAAATCCTAACAAAATAAATTGATGCTCCAAGTAAAACACATATCATGTGTTGAATAAAAATATAGCTCCAAGTAAATTTACCGATGAACGAAGACGAAAGAGGGGATGCCTTCCGGGGCATCCCCAAGCTTAGGCTTTTGGTTGTCCTTGAATATTACCTTGAGGTGCCTTGGGCATCCCCAAGCTTAGGCTCTTGCCACTCCTTATTCCATAGTCCATCGAATCTTTACCCAGAACTTGAAAACTTCACAACACAAAACTTAACAGAAAACTCGTAAGCTCCGTTAGCATAAGAAAATAAATAATCACTTAGGTACTGGTGTGAACTCATTATAATTCATATTGGTGTAATATCTACTGTATTCCAACTTATCTATGGTTCATACCCTCCAATACTACTCATAGATTCATCAAAATAAGCAAAGAACACATCGAAAACAGAATCTGTCAAAAACAGAACAGTCTGTAGTAATCTGGAACAAACGTATACTTCTGGAACTCATAAAATTCTCAAATAAATTTCTGGACTTGAGGAATTTATCTAGTAATCATCTGCAAAAATAATTAACTAAATATCACTCTCCAAATAAAAATGGCAGCAATTCTCGTGAGCGCTAAAGTTTCTGTTTTGTACAGCATGATCAACAAGACTTTCCCCAAGTCTTCCCAAAGGTTCTACTTGGCACAAACACTAATTAAAAGCATAAACCCACATCTAAACAGAGGCTAGATGAATTATTTATTACTAAACAGGAACAAAAAGCAAGGAATAAAAATAAAGTTGGGTTGCCTCCCAACAAGCGCTATCGTTTAACGCCTCTAGCTAGGCATGATGATTTCAATGATGCTCACATAAAAGATAAGAATTGAAACATAAATAGAGCATCATGAATAATATGACTAGCACATTTAAGTCTAACCCTCTTCCTATTCATAGGGATTTTGTGAGCAAACAACTTGTGGGAACAAGAATCAACTTGCATAGGAAAGCAAAACAAGCATAACTTCATAACTTTAAGCACATAGAGAGGAAACTTGATATTATTGCAATTCCTAGAAGCATATATTCCTCCCTCATAATAAATTTCAGTAGCATCATGAATGAATTCAACAATATAGCTACCACATAAAGCATTACTTTCATGATGCATATGCATAGAATTTTTATTACTCTCCACATAAGCAAATTTCTTCTCATGAATAGTAGTGGGAGCAAACTCAACAAAATAATTATCATGTGAGGCATAATCCAATTGAAAACTAAAATCATGATGACAAGTTTCATGGATATCATTATTCTTTATAGCATACAAGTCATCACAATAATCATCATAGATAGCAACTTTGTTCTCATAATCAATTGGAACCTCTTCCGGAATAGTGGATTCATCACAAAATAAAGTCATGACCTCTCCAAATCCACTTTCATCAATATAATAATCATAAATAGGAGGCATGCTTTCATCATAATAAATTTTCTCATCAAAACTTGGGGGACAAAAAATATCATCTTCATCAAACATAGCTTCCCTAACCTTGTGGCTTTGCATATCATTAGCATCATGGATATTCAAGGAATTCATACTAACAACATTGCAATCATGCTCATCATTTAAATATTTAGTGCCAAACATTCTATAGATTTCTTCTTCTAGCACTTGGGCACAATTATCCTTTCCATCATACTCACGAAAGATACTAAAAAGGTGAAGCGTATGAGACAAACTCAATTCCTTTTTTTATAGTTTTCTTTTATAAACTAAACTAGTGTTAAAAAAAGAAACTAAAAGACTCGATTGCAAGATCTAAAGATATACCTTCAAGCGCTAACCTCCCCGGCAATGGAGCCAGAAAAGAGCTTGATGTCTACTACAGAACCTTCTTCTTGTAGACGTTGTTGGGCCTCCAAGTGCAGAGGTTTGTAGGACAGTAGAAAATTTCCCTCAAGTGGATGACCTAAGGTTTATCAATCCATAGGAGGCGTAGGATGAAGATGGTCTCTCTCAAGCAACCCTGCAACCAAATAACAAAGAGTCTCTTGTGTCCCCAACACACCCAATACAATGGTAAATTGTATAGGTGCACTAGTTCGGTGAAGAGATGGTGATACAAGTGGTATATGGATAGTAGATAAAGGTTTTTACAATCTGAAAATATAAAAACAGCAAGGTAACTAATGATAAAAGTGAGCGTAAATGGTATTGCAATGATAGTAAACAAGGCCTAGGGTTCATACTTTCGCTAGTGCAAGTTCCCTCAACAATAATAACATAATTGGATGACATAACTATCCTCAACATACAACAAAGAATCACTCCAAAGTCACTAATAGCGGAGAACGAACGAAGAGATTATGGTAGGGTACGAAACCACCTCAAAGTTATTCTTTCCAATCAATCCGTTGGGCTATTCCTATAAGTGTCACAAACAGCCCTAGAGTTCGTACTAGAATAAGACCTTAAGACACAAATCAACCAAAACCCTAATGTCACCTAGATACTTCAATGTCACCTCAAGTATCCATGGGTATGATTATACGATATGCATCACACAATCTTAGATTCATCTATTCAACCAACACATAGGACCTCAAAGAGTGCCCCAAAGCTTCTGCCAGAGAATCACGACGAAAACGTGTGCCAACCCCTATGCATAGGTTCATGGGCGGAACCCGCAAGTTGATCACAAAAACATACATCAAGTGAATCACGTGGTATCCCATTGTCACCACAGATACGCACGGCAAGACATACATCAAGTGTTCTCAAATCTTTAAAGACTCAATCCGATAAGATAACTTCAAAGGGGAAACTCAATCCATTACAAGAGAGTAGAGGGGGAAGAAAACATCATAGGATCCAAATATAATAGCAAAGCTCGCGATACATCAAGATCGTATCACCTCAAGAACACGAGAGAGATAGAGATCAAACACATAGCTACTGGTTCATACCCTCAGCCCCGAGGGAGAACTACTCCCTCCTCGTCATGGAGAGCATCGGGATGATGAAGATGGCCACCGGAGAAGGATTGCCCCCTTTGGAGGGTGCTGGAATGTGTCTAGATTGGCTTTCGGTGGCTACGGAGGCTTCTGGCAGCGGAACTCCCGATCTATTGTCTGTTATGGAAGTTTTAGGGTACATGAGTATATATGGGTGCAGGAAGTACGTCGGTGGAGCTTCAGGGGCCCCACGAGGCAGGGGGCGCGCCCTAGGGGGGTGCCCCCCACCCTCGTGAGCACCTCCCTTGGCTCCTGATGTGGGGTCGAAGTCCATCCGGTAGCTTTCCTTCCAAAAACAACTTCTCCAGTTGATTTCGTTCCGTTTCGACTCCGTTTGATATTCCTTTTCTTCGAAATACTAAAATAGGCAGAAAACAGCAATTCTGGGCTGGGCCTCCGGTTAATAGGTTAGTCCCAAAAATATTATAAAAGTGGATAATAAAGCCCAATATTTCCCAAAACAGTAGATAACATAGCATGGAGCAATCAAAATTTATAGATACGTTGGAGACGTATCACTCTCTGGCCCACCGACTGAAAGTGTGTGTGTGGTGGGGGTTGCTACTTCGCACTTTGCTAGGTGAACGTCGGTTAGGGGGGCATGCATTAATAGCTTAGGATTCCCTTCGTGGCGACACAAGGGGTGGGGGTGTGGGGGCTGCTAGCTACTTCGCACTTTGCTAGGTGAACCTCGGTTGGGGGGAGGGGCATGCATTCATAGCTTAGGATTCCCTTCATGCCGACACGAGGGGGAGGGCTTCTAGCTACTTCGCACTTTGAGGGAGTCCTGGCTTAAGGGGTCCTCAGGTGTCTGGCCAGTGTGACATGGGCCAGACTAATGGGCTATGAAGATACAAGACAAAAGACTCTCTCCCGTGTCCAGATGGGACTCTCCTTGGCGTGGATGGCTAGCCTGGCGTTCAGATATGAAGATTCCTTTCTCTGTAACCGACTTTGTACAACCCTAGTCCCCTCAAGTGTCTATATAAACCGGAGGGTTCAGTCCATAGAGGCAATCATAATCTGACATGCTAGACTTCTAGGGTTTAGCTATTACGATCTCGTGGTAGATCAACTCTTGTAACCCTCATACTCATCAATATCAATCAAGCATGACGTAGGGTATTACCTCCATCGAGAGGGCCCGAACCTGGGTAAAACTTCGTGTCCCCTGTTTCCTGTTACCATCAACCTTAGACGCTCAGTTCGGGACCCCCTACTCGAGATCCGCCGGTTTTAACACCGACATTGGTGCTTTCATCGAGAGTTCCACTGTGTCGCCGTCAAAAGTTTTGATGGCTCCATCCATCATCTGCAATGATACTGCCCTAGGGGAGGTTTTTCTCCCCTGCCAGATCTTCGTATTCGGCGGCTTCGCACTACGGACCAACTTGCTTGGCCATCTAGAGCAGATCGACAGCTACGCCCTAGGTCACCAGATCAGTTTTGGAAATCTGGATTACGTCACTGATATCCGAGGAGACTTGATCTTCCAAGGATTCACGACCCCAACCTCCACTCTGGCCTTAGAGCCGGAGCGTCTCTCTAGGGCCGAAGACGGGATTTCTAAACCCGCCGGACTATCTGTGGCCATTAGACCCAGTACTGGAGAGACGAAGGAAGCAGTGTCGCCTGCAACCATCACCAACCCTGACTCTTCCCTAGACGCTGTCTCTGAACTCTCGAAGTCATCATCGTGTCAGCTCAAGCGAGGAATTCCCTTCACGGCATACTCCATGGATTCTTTTCTACCTCGACAAACTTCGCCTTTAAGCGAGGCTCTAGACTTGATGCGATCCCTCATGATTACGGAGGAGCAATGTCCGAACTACGCCCAGCCCGGACTAGGGGCTGAGAGCAGGGAATTTTGCGTCCTACCCACCACCAAGTTCATCGCCACAGTAGAGGACTTAACTGACATGCTCGATTACAGCTCCGAAGACATCGACGGTATGGACGACGATGCCGAAGAGGAGCAAGCCGAAAACCCGCCGTTTACAGGAGCTGGACGGCCACCTCTTCGTATGACGTGTACATACACCCAAGGAGGGTGACAGTGATAATGAGAAAAATCCAGTAGAGGATAAACCTCCCGAGATACAACCAAAGCGCCAATGGCGCCACTCTAAATCACTCTGCAACAAAAACAACAATACCGTCATGAGAGACAACAACACTCTGGATGATGCCGAAGACCAAGAAGACCCCGTCGAGAAAAATTCTGAACAAGATGATCGGGAGGATGGGCAAGTTAGCCCTGACGAATAGGCTGCAAACGAAGACTTGGGCGACAGTAATTACCTTCCACCCTCCGAGGATGAGGTGATCCTCGGTGACAAAGACTTTATCGTGCCTGAGGAACCTCTCGAGCAGGAGCGCTTTAAGCAACGGCTAATAGCCACTGCAAGGAGCCTAAAAAAGAAGCAGCAGCAGCTTCAAGCTGATCAAGATCTGCTCAACAATAGATGGACTAATGTCCTTGCAACAGAGGAATACAGCCTCGAGCGCCCAACCAAAAGTTACCCGCAACGTAAACTGCTACCTCAATTCGATGACGA
The DNA here is from genome assembly GCF_018294505.1 of Triticum aestivum. Classification (NCBI taxonomy): domain Eukaryota; kingdom Viridiplantae; phylum Streptophyta; class Magnoliopsida; order Poales; family Poaceae; genus Triticum; species Triticum aestivum. The sequence goes on along the minus strand of NC_057794.1, from coordinate 147,059,395 downwards.
GGCACTTGAGCCCATACCATCAGTGTGTAATGCGGCTGATCGACCACCACGTGGCCGGGACAAAGCAGCAACTCAAGCCGAACACCAGCCTGTCCCACCTCGCCGTAAAGGCAGGGCTAAAACAGCTCGGGAATACACATATGACCTACGGCAGGACCTGAAGAATAAAGCAGGTCCGGTCAGATCGATCTACAGATCGCGGGGGCGTGCCCCGACGCGCGACGATGGCTATCAAGCCGAACACGGCAAGCACAATCACGTCCGGGCCAAAAACCATAGACAGACTCCATCCGAACTATGTCACGATCTGGCCCGATATAGAGGCGCCGCACACCCTCTCTGCTTCACTAATGAAGTAATGGAACATGAATTCCCGGAAGGGTTCAAACCCTTGAATATCGAATCATATGATGGAACCACAGATCCCGCGGTATGTATTGAAGACTTTATTCTCCATATTCATATGGCCCGCGGCGATGATCTTCATGCCATCAAATACCTCCCAATAAACTCAAGAGGCCAGCTCGGCACTGGTTGAGCAGCCTGCCCAAAAATTCTATTGGCAGCTGGGAAGACTTGGAAGAAACCTTCCGTGATAACTCCCAAGGTACATATGTCCGGCCTCCGGATGCCGATGACCTAAGTCACATTATCCAGCAGCCCGGGGAGTCAGCCAGGAACCTCTAGACTAGGTTCTTAATTAAAAAGAACCAAATTGTTGATTGTCCAGACACCGAAGCCCTTGCGGCCTTTAAACATAGCTCCAAGAAGAATGGCTCGCCCACCACCTCAAACAAGAAAAACCAAAATCCATGGCAGCCCTTACCGCTCTGATGACCCGCTTTTGCATGGGAGAGGACAGCTGGCTCGCTCGTAGAAGCAACAACACCAGTGATCCAGGCACTTCCGAAGTTCGAGACGGCAACGGCAAGCCATGACGCAATAAACACAAGCATCGACATAATAATGAAGGAACGCAAGACACAGCGGTCAACGCCGGATTCAGCAGCTCCAAACCCAGTCAACGGAAAAAGGCATTCAAGGCAAATGGACCATCCTATCTAGATAAGATACTGGATCGACCCTGCCAAATTCATGGCACCCCCGATAAACCAGCCAATCATACCAACATAAGTTGTTGGGTCTTCAAACAAGCCGGCAAGCTTAATGCCAAACACAAGGGGAAGGGGCCGCCCAGTGACAGCGACGACGAAGAGACTCGCCAACCGAACACCGGGGGTCTGAAGCAATTTCCCCCCGAAGTAAAAACAGTAAACATGATACACGTGACGCACATCCCTACGGGGAAGCGCAAATGCTCACTACGGGACGCCTATGCCATAGAGCCGGTCACATCAAAATCTAGCCAATGGGCGGCTTGTCTGATCACTTTTGATCGCAAAGACCACCCAGCCAGTATCTGTCACGAGGGTTCGGCAGCTTTGGTCCTCGACCCAGTTATCGTCAGGTTCCATCTCATGAAAGTCCTTATGGACGGCGGTAGTAGCCTTAATCTACTCTACCAAGACACTGTCCGCAAAATGGGCATTGATCCTTCAAGAATCAATCCCACCACAACTTCCTTCAAGGGAGATGTACCCGGCATAGAAGCTCACTACACGGGTTCAATTACATTGGAAGTCATTTTCGCCTCGCCGAACAACTTTTGAAGCGAAGGCTTGACCTTCGATATTGTCCCGTTCCGCAGTAGCTACCATGCACTGCTCGGGCGTACCGCTTTTGCTCGTTTTAATGTGGTCCCACACTATGCTTATCTAAAGCTTAAGATGCCCGGTCCACGCGGTTTCATCACAATAAACGGAAACACGAAATGCTCCCTCCGTACAGAGGAGCACACTACGGCTACTGCAGTCAATGTACAAAGCGGCCCCATCAAGCCGCATAAGCCGCCAGTCTCTATTAAACAGGACCGATCAATCTCAACGTTGGATACATAATTATGCACTTAAAATACCCTGGTCATCGGCAGAGGCACAATACGAACAGGCCTACATTGCGGTCCGCACTCCCATAGACTTTGTCCTTTTTCTTCTAACTATCATCTATCTTTTACCACAGGTGACTCAAAGCCTGGTCATCTTACGGACTCTTTCTGAGTTAGGCTTCGTACAGATAACCAAAGGCTATTCCTGTCAAGGAGTTCTTTCGCCGAGGCAAGGCAACGCAGACGTGCGACAGGAGGTCCAAATAATTTTTTGTAGACCGCAATCTTTATTTCAAACCTGTAAAGTGCCCTTTTCCTCAGCCATCGACCCCCGGCATGTTAAATAGTCCGGGTACTGGTGTTATAATCTGAAAGATTGCGTTTGACGTGTCAATCAGATTCCAGTGAACATAGTCTGTATTCAGTATTTTCTTTTTCTAAAAACTGAATTTTGCTTCTTCGGTTGTTTCACACACGCACCTCGGCACAAATCGCCAGGGGCTCAATATGGCAACATATGAGTTGCCGACAAGTCTGAACAGCTTTATAGCATACTTCGACATCGCGAGTTTGGCCTTATATGCATCTGCTCTGAATCATGTCTTTGGTTAATAGTTGGGTTGCCCGGCTCCTGTGCTTACTACCTCACGTTCCACCCTATCGGCTAAGGTAGTAAAGGGAGAACTACTGCGATTGTGTTTCCGGTTCATCTGGTCAAGCACCTCAGTAGAGAAAGCCGAAAACTGACTGTCATGATACGGCGAGAGATGGTCAACCACTTGATGACTTATCAGAAACTTTCATGATTCCTTCTGTATTACACGAAGGACCATTCTTCTGGTCACCTATGTAACGCACCATATTCGGATGATTGCGTACATACCAGGGGCTATATCGTAGACCCACCGTCAAACTCCTATGGCTAAGTGAAAGTGTTAAAGCCCTATAGTCTGATTGCCTAGTTCGCTCCATTGGCACCTCCTTCATGGACCAAGACGTTGGGTCAAGAGTGATCAAGTGCTTTTATGAACACCCCCGTATTATATGCGAGGGGGTTGAAGCCGACAACTGGAAAACTTTCAGATTATACAAAAAACGGCCACACAGGAGGAACCAAAAACCTTCAGGCAAAATCATAGCCTATAAAATATCATAATATTGTTTTTACAATTTTTGTACAATTACTCGAATATCATATCCTTCGAGCACTGACCCTCTATCAAGTGGGGGCCCTCAAGGACATCCTCAAAATAATGCTCTGGCGTGTGATGGTCCTTGCCCCCGGGTGGACTCTTTGCTGCAATATCGGTGGCCTTCATCTTCGCCTAGTACGTCTTGACATGGGCAAGGGACATCCGTGCACCTTCAATGCACGTTGACCGCTTAACGGCATTGATATGCGGCACCGCATCAACAAGTCGATGTACCAAACCGAAATAACTATTCAGAACAGGCTCAGTCGGCCACAGCCGGACCACGACGTCCTTCATGGCAGATCCGGGTATTTTTGGGGGCTCGGCCATTGGGCCATCTGTTTGTTCAGCAACAGCAGACGCTTTGGCATGCCGAATTGCGACCAGAAAAGCTTCTCTGTCACATGTCCTTCTCACGCTTGGTAAAACTACGCCGCATCGGAGACACTCTTCGGCAAGTCCAAGAATGCGTCTGGAGAACTCCACATTTGATTAAGTGGGGCATACTTCGGATCACCGAATTTAGTTTTTAATAAGAAGGGCTTACCGGCCGCTATCTCCCTAGCTTGCCGGATCTCCTCCCGAGCCACTCTAGACTCGGACCGTGCTGCTCTCACCTCTTGTAAGGCCTTGTCGAGATCGGTCATTTTGACTTTGCTATCCTTTTCGAGGAATTCACATCGGACAGTGGCATCCTTTAGCTCGTGCGCCATGGTAGATATTCTCTCCTTGCATTGGCGCCAAGCAGCCTGTTCAGCTTTTAACTCAGCGGCTGCCTTCTTGGCAACCACATCACTCATCCTGGCTTGCTCCTTGGCCCGGACAAGCTCAGCCCGCTGGGTCTCAACCGCAACATCATCATCTACAGTTATGCATATCTCAGTATATAATTCTAAGCTTCATGCTCATATTATTATACATACATATACTGATTTCCCCAAAATATACCTTGCGCCTTGTCAAGCCGCCTGTTAATAAGCGTGATGTTGTCATCCACCACATCAAGTTTATGCTTCAGATCTGCAACCTCTGTAGCATGGGCAGTCGCCATGGATGAAACAACCTGTGTTCCAATTAGTTAGATTATTTCCTGGGCATATCTTTTTTGATCCTCTCATCGCCTCCTTTTGGACGCCAACTAGAGTCTCAGGGGATACTATCTATACACAGCTGCATTTTTGCATGTAGAGTGCAATTGAAGATATTACACTACATACCTCAAAGCCTCTTAGCAGGCGCATGCAGGCTTCATTCAATCCGCTTCTCGCGGACAGAATCCTCCCAACCACCGTGCCCATCAAGGTACGATGTTCCTCTGAGAGGGACGCATGTCGCAACATGTCCATCAATGTATCCGGCGTCTCCCAATTCTTTGAGGAGGCGGTGGGAGTATGAACTCCCTACGAAGGGATGTGTTTACTCGACCCTAGAGTCGTCTCCGGCTGTAAATCGGATAGTTCGGGGCCTTTATTGTTGGTCCCCAAAGGGGCTGCATGCCCCAGGCCCAGGATTGCCGAAGTATCACCTTCAGGTGTGGTCTTCATTGTCCCTCGCACCACTTGTTGATCAGGAGAAATCCTCCAGGATGACACCTCAAAGTCATCCACCCTATCGGGTGAGAGGGTCTGTGGAGGCATCTCGCTTTCCATCATCTCCGGAAGAAGATCCCCCGAGGAGGAGGACTGTTGAGGAAGACTGTGTGCCGGACTACAAACATATATTTCAGATGTTACCCTTGTAAGCGGAAAGGAACAGGATATGTTTAGGACACCTTTGTTCACTCACGATTCGGCTAAAGGCTTGTCCTTACAGAGGAATTGCGCTTCAACGTCGTCTTCCGAACCCGAACCACCTGGCAAGGACATCTTCCCTCACTTAGGACCCTCTACCTCCAAATCTTCGGAGGAGGTCCTCTTCTTCCCATGCGGGGAAGGGATGTCAGCCTCTCCTTCTCTTTTATCTTGGGATGAGGGAGTCCCGATCTCCTCGGACATACTGTTTGGTGTACCTTTAGAATGGAGGCCACCTTTGGCCTTCTTGATCTCATCCTTGTCCCCCTTCGCCGGCACTTGATATGGCGCCGGAGCCAGCATCCTTGTTAACACAGGATCGGCTGAGTCTTTGGGAAGAGGGGCCGAAAACCTAATTCGTTCTGCTTTCTTTACCCAGCCCTGTTCGAAGATGGTTTTCTCAGTGCTACTAGATATTTAACTAAGCTGTGTTCGGGAGTCAAGTGCTTACCGAGGTATCCGGATGGTTGCAGTCGAGGCCGATGTCTTCGGTGGTATCCGGCCACTACTTTCGTGTCCCGAAGAATAACTTCCACATTCCTTTATGCATTGTGCCGAAGAAGTGCTGAAGGGTCTGTCGTCCTTCCAGATTGAACTCCCACATGCAGAGGGACCGTCGCTGGCACGGTAGGACCCAGCAGACTAGCATTACCTGGATTACATTGATGAGGCCGATGTCCTTTTCGAGGAGGCTCCGGATGCGGCTTTGTAGCGTCTTCACTTCGTCAATTGATCCCCAGTCCAGCCCCTTATTAATCCATGATGCAAGCTGTAATGGAGGGCCGGATCCAAACGCAGGTGTAGCTGCCCACTTGGTACCACGAGGTTCGGTGATGTAAAATCACTCCCGCTGCCATAGGTTGGAAGCTTCCGTGAAAGAGCCTTTTGGCCAAAATGCATTGGTGAGCTTGTTCACTGTAGCACCACCACACTCTATTTGCTTCCCCTTGATTACCTTTGGCTTCACATTAAAGGTCTTGAGCCATAAACCGAGGTAAGGGGTAATACGGAGAAAGGCCTCACACATGACAATAAATGCCGAGATGTGAAGGAAGGAGTCCGGGGCTAGATCGTGAAAATCTATCCCATACTAGAACATGAGTCCGCGAACGAAGGGATGGAGAGCGAACCCTAGCCCCTAGAGGAAGTGAGAGATGAATCCGACCCTCTCACCAGGTCTGGGAGTAGGAATAACCTGTCCTTTAGCAGGTAGCCTATGGGGTATTTCCGTGGTCAGGTATCTTGCCGGCTAGAGCTTCGCGATATCCTCCTCTGTGACAAAGGAGGCCACCCACCGGCCTTGAAGGCTGGGTCCGGACATGACTGGGGGCTCGGAGCAATTAAGTTGAGACCTGGGTGCTGGGACTCGAAGTTGGAAAGGTTGAAGAAGAGGTAGGCGTAGAGGAGAAAGACGGGCCTGTGCCCCTTTATAAAGGCGATGAATATCAGACGCCTCCTCATAGGCCTTAAAGCCTGCCTATTCCCAAGGGATCATGCCAATGGATTGGTTGGGTTATCCACGACCGTATTGATGTGAATCTCATAATAAAGGGACACGATCTCTGCTTCGACAAGACGTGCCAATGAAACCACATCTTAAAACGTGGAGTGGGAGGCTAAAAAACGGTTTGAAGTAATGACCGGGCAGGGTCGTGATGCATCGTTACGAAAATTGTCAGCAGATTGGACTTGTAAAATACTATACTCTCTGCGGCTATGTGTGGTACTTGTTTTGCATAGCCGGACACGTTCTCTGTGTTCGAGAGCTGTTTTGGAGTATTCGGAGGAGGAACCCATCTTGCAATGCCGAAGACAATCTGCGCGCCGGACACCTCGTCATTGAAGCCTAGTTTAGGGCTACTGAGGGAGTCTTGGATTAAGGTGTCCTCGGGCGTCCGGCCTATGTGACATGGGCCGGACTAATGGGATATGAAGATACAAGACAGAAGACTCCCCCCCTTGTCTGGATGGGACTCTCCTTGGCATGGATGGCAAACCTGGCGTTCGGATATGAAGATTCCTTTCTTTGTAACCGACTTCGTACAACCCTAGTCTCCGCCGGTGTCTATATAAACCGAAGGGTTTAGTCCGTAGAGGCAATCATAATCTGACAGGCTAGACTTCTAGGGTTTAGCTATTACTATCTCGTGGTAGATCAACTCTTGTAACCCTCATACTCATCAATATCAATCAAGCAGGACGTAGGGTATTACCTCCATCGAGAGGGCCCGAACCTGGGTAAAACTTCGTGTCCCCTGTCTCCTGTTACCATCAACCTTAGACGCATAGTTCGGGACCCCCTACCTAAGATCCGCCGGTTTTGATGCCGACACACTTTGCTAGGTGAACCTCGGTTGGGGGCATGCATTCATAGCTTAGGATTCCCTTCGTGCCGAATGAGAGAGGGGGGCTGCTAACTACTTCGCACTTTGGTAGGTGAACCTCGGTTGGGGGGCATGCATTCATAGCTTAGGATCCCCTTCGTGCCGACATGAGGGAGGGGGGCTGGTAGCTACTTCGCACTTTTTTAGGATGAACCTCGGTTGGGGGGCATGCATTCATATCTTAGGATTCCCTTTGTGCCGACACGAGGGAGGGGGATGCTAGCTACTTCGCGCTTTGCTAGGGAGAACCTCGGTTGGGGGGCATGCATTCATAGCTTAGAATTCCCATCGTGCCAACACGAGGGAGGGGGGCTGCTAGCTACTGTGCACTTTGCTAGGTGACTGAACCTCGGTTGGGCGGCATGCATTCATAGCTTAGGATTCCCTTAGTGCCGACACGAGGGTGGAGGGGGGCTACTAGCTACTTCGCACTTTTCTAGGTGAACCTCGGTGGGGGGGGGGGGAGGGGGCATGCATTCATTGCTTAGGATTCCCAATTCGTGCCGATACGAGGGGGGTGGGGCAAGCAATATCGTGTGGTTTGCGAGAGAGGTGCCACATCGAAGTTGCATTTGGTATTTGAAAATCAAACCACCCTTTTGATACATAAATTTGGTCCACATGCAAGTGTGTTCATGTTCTGACTCTCTCCCGCATAATTTTCGCCAAATTTATGAACATTAGACAAGTCAGATGACGCAACAGACACAATTCACTCAAACTAATCGTGTGCCACGCCGGTGCCCCTGTCACGCACACATCCACACAGTACATTGGGCTCCACGAGGCTCCCCCTCTCAAAAATATCTTCCCGCCTCAAGGGTTTTTCTGTTTCATAATACACGGTTGTTATCTCTGGACCGTGTGCGATGTTTCTTGTTCCCAATCCCGCCTGCATCCCTAGAAAATACCTACCCGCCTTGAGGGTTTTTCTGTTTCATAACACATGGTTCTTATCTCCGAACCGTGTGCGACGTTTCTTGTTCCCAATCCTGCCTCCATCCCTAGAAAATATATGTCTGTCGCGAGGGTTTTTCTGTTTCATAACACATGGTTGCTATCTACGGACCGTGTGCGATGCACTATCATCAAAATTTTCAATAGCCCGGCATTTCACTCCCGCCTTTGACTCCCGCGTAGTAAAATTTTCAGTAGCCGCGTCATTTCCTCAAACACCCCCCCACCACACACACACACACAACACACACACACACACCAAAACCTCCTCAGCCGTGCGCGTGATACGTCTCCAACGTATCTATAATTTTTGATTGTTCCATGCTATTATATATTCTGTTTTGGATGTTAATGGGCTTTATTTTACACTTTTATTTTATTTTTGGGAGTAACCTATTAACCCAAGGCCCAGTGCAAATTGATGTTTTTTGCCTATTTCAGTGTTTCACAGAAAAGGAATATCAAACAAAATCCAAACGGAATGAAACCTTCGAGAGAGTTATTTTTGGAACGAACATGATCCAGGGGACTTGGAGTGGACGTCAATAAACAATCGAGGAGGCCACGAGGTAGGGGGCGCGCCTACCCCCTGGGCGTGCCCTCCACCCTCGTGGGCCCCTTGTTGCTCCACTGACCTACTTCTTCCTCCTATATATATTCATATACCCCGAAAACATCCAGGAGAACCACGAAATCCTATTTCCACCGCCGCAACCTTCTGTACCCAAGAGATCCCATCTTGGGGCCTTTTCCGGAGCTCCGCTAGAGGGGGCATCGATCACGGAGGGCCTCTACATCAACTCCATGGCCTCTCTGGTGATGTGTGAGTAGTTTACTTCAGACCTTCGGGTCCATGGCTAGTAACTAGATGGCTTATTCTCTCTCTTTGGATCTCAATACAATGTTCTCCTCGATCTTCTTGGAGATCTATTCGATGTAACTCTTTTTGCAGTGTGTTTGTCAAGATCCAATGAATTGTGGGTTTATGATCAAGTCTATCTATGAACAATATTTAAATCTTCTCTGAATTCTTTTATGCATGATTTGTTATCTTTGCAAGTCTCTCTGAATTATCAGTTTGGTTTGGCCTACTAGATTGAACTTTCTTGCAATGGGAGAAGTGCTTAGCTTTGGGTTCAATCTTGCGGTGCTCGATCCCAGTGACAGAAAGGGAAACGACACGTATTGTATTGTTGCCATCGAGGATAAAAAGATGGGGTTTATATCATATTGCTTGAGTTTATCCCTCTACATCATGTCATCTTACCTAATGCGTTACTCTGTTCTTATGAACTTAATACTCTAGATGCATGCTGGATAGCGGTCGATGTGTGGAGTAATAGTAGTAGATGCAGGTAGGAGTCGGTCTACTTGTCACGGACGTGATGCCTATATTCTTGATCATTCCTAGATATTCTCATAACTATTCTCAATTCTATCAATTGCTCGACAATAATTCGTTCACCCACCGTAATACTTATGCTATCTTGAGAGAAGCCACTAGTGAAACCTATGGCCCCCGGGGCTATTCTCCATCATATAAGTTTTCAATCTATTTTACTTTGCAATTTTTACTTTCAATCTATATCATAAAAATACCAAAAATATTTAACTTATCATTATCATATCTCACTCTCGTAAGTGACCGTGAAGGGATTAACAACCCCTCTATCACGTTGGTTGCGAGGTTCTTATTTGTTTGTGTAGGTACGAGGGACTTGCGTGTGGCGTCCTGCTGTATTATACTTACGCTACTTTGCTGCTTCACCCTTTCCTCTTAAAGGGAAAACCAACGCAGTGCTCAAGAGGTAGAAAGAAGGATTTCTGGCGCCGTTGCCGGGGAGTCTACGCACAAGTCAAGACATAACAAGTACCCATCACAAACTCTTATCCCTCGCATTACATTATTTGCCATTTGCATCTCGTTTTCTTCTCCCCCACTTCACCCTTGCCGTTTTATTCGCCCTCTTTCTCCGTTCCCCTTCTCTTTTCTAGTTCGTCTCTTTTTGCTCGTTTATTGTTTGCATGTGTGTTGGACCGCTTGCTTGTCACGATGGCTCAAGATATTACTAAATTGTGTGACTTTGGCAATACCAACAACAATGATTTTATTAGCACTCCGATTGCTCCTCTTACCGATGCCTAATCTTGTGAAATTAATGCTGCTTTGCTGAATCTTGTCATGAAAGATCAATTTGCCGTCCTTCCTAGTGAAGATGCCGATACCCATCTTAATAACTTTGTTGATTTAGGTGATATGCAAGAGAAGAAAGATGTGGACAATGATATTGTTAAACTGAAACTATTTTCGTTTTTGCTTAGAGATCGTGCTAAATCTTGGTTTTCACGTTTGCCTAAAAATAGTATTGATTCATGGAATAAGTGCAAAGATGATTTTATCTCTAAGTATTTTCCTCCCGCTAAGATCATCTCTGTTAGGAATGATATTATGAACTTTAAACAACTAGATCATGAGCATGTTGCACAATCTTGGGAGAGGATGAAATTAATGATCCGTAATTGCCCTACTCATGGTTTGAATCTTTGGATGATTATACAAAAAAATTATGCCGGATTGAATTTTTCTTCTAGAAATCTTTTAGACTCAGCCGCAGGAGATGCTTTTATGGAAATCACTTTAGGAGAAGCTACTAAACTCCTAGAAAATATTATGGTTAATTAGTCTCAATGGCACACTGAAAGATCTACTAGTAAAAAGGTGCATGCAATAGAAGAAATTAATGTTTTGAGTGGAAATATGGATGAACTTATGAAAATAAGAGTGTTCCTTCTGATCCTAATGATGTGCCTTTGTCTACTTTGATTGAGAATAATAATGAATCTACGGATGTGAATTATGTTGGTAGGAACAATTTTGGTAATAACACGTATAGAGGTAATTTTAATCCTAGGCCGTTTCCTAGCAATTCCTCTAATAATTATGGTAATTCCTACAACAATTCTTATGTAAATTATAATAAGGTACCCTCTGATTTTGAGTCTAATATTAAATAATTTATTAGTTCGCAAAAGAGTTTCAATGCTTTGCTTGAAGAAAATTGTCTAAGATTGATGAGTTGGCTAGGAACGTGGATAGGATTTCTCTTGATGTTGATTCTTTGAAACTTAGATCCATCCCACCTAAGCATGATATCAATGAGTCTATCAAAGCCATGAGAATTTCCATTGATGAGTGCAAAGAAAGAACCGCTAGGATGCGTGCTAAGAAAGATTGCTTTGTGAAAGCGTGTTCTTCTAGTTTCCATGATAATAATGATGAAGATCTAAAAGTTATTGATGTGTCTCCTATTAAATCTTTTTTTTGAAATATGAATATTTATAATGATGGGACTGGAGATGAGTCAACTTTAGTTAGAAGGCATCCCAATGATTCGGAGTTTTTGATCTTGATGCAAAAATTGATAAAAGTGGGATTGGAGAGGTCAAAACTTTGGATAGCAATAAACCCACTATTTTGGATTTCAAGGAATTTAATTATGATAATTGCTCTGTGATAGATTGTATTTCCTTGTTGCAATCCGTGCTAAATTATCTGCATGCTTATAGTCAAAATAAGGCTTTTACCAAACACATCATTGATGCTTTGATGCAATATTATGAAGAAAACTTTGAATTGGAAGTTTCTATCCTTAGAAATGTTTATGATGAGTGGGAACCTACTAATTAAAATTGAAGATCATGAATTCTTTGCTTTGTGTTATTTGGGTGCTAGTGTTTCCATGATTCCAACAACTTTGTGTGATTTGCTAGGTTTCCGTGAATTTGATGATTGCTCTTTAAACTTGCATCTTGCGGATTCCACCATTAAGAAACCTATGGGAAGAATTAATGATGTTCTTATTGTTGCAAATAGGAATTATGTGCCTGTAGATTTCATTATCCTTGATATAGATTGCAATCCTTCACGTCCTATTATTCTTGGTAGACCTTTCCTTAGAACGATTGGTGCAATTATTGACATGAAAGAAGGGAATATTAGATTCCAATTTCCGTCAAGGAAAGGCATGGAGCACTTTCCTAGAAAGAAAATTAAATTACCTTATGAATCTATTATGAGATCCACTTATGGATTGCCTACCAAAGATAGCAATACCTAGATCTATCCTTGCTTTTATGCCTAGCTAGGGGCGTTAAACGATAGCGCTTGTTAGGAGGCAACCCAATTTTATTTTTGTTCCTTGATTTATGATTCTGTTTAGTAATAAATAATTCATATAGCCTTTGTTTAGATGTAGTTTTATGCTTTTAATTAGTGTTCGTGCCAAGTAGAACCTTTGGGAAGACATGGGGAAAGTCTATGTGATCTTGCTGTAAAAAGCAGAAACTTTAGCGCTAACGATAATTGCTGCCATTTTTATTGAAGAGTGATATTTAGTTAATTCTTTTTGCAGATGATTAATAGATAAATTCCTCACGTCCATAAATTTATTTTAGAATTTTTGGGTTTCCATAAGTAGTCGGAACCTACAGATTACTACAGACTGTTCTGTTTTTGACAGATTCTGTTTTTCGTGTGTTGTTTGCTTATTTTGATGAATCTATGGCTAGTAATAGAGTTTATGAAGCATAGAAAAGTTGGAATACAGTAGTTTTAACACCAATGTAAATAAAGAATGAGTTAATTACAGTACCTTCAAGTGGTAGTTTGTTTTCTTTTACTAACGAAGCTCATGAGATTTTCTATTTGAGTTTTGTGTTGAGAAGTTTTCAAATTTTGGGTAAGGATTTGATGGATTATGGAACAAGGAGTGGCAGGAGCCTAAGCTTGGGGATGCCCAAGGCACCCAAGGTAAACTCCAAGGACAACCAAAATCCTAATTTTGGGGATGCCCCGGAAGGCATCCCCTCTTTTGTCTTCGTCCATCGGTAACTGTACTTGGAGCTATATTTTTATTCACCACATGACATGTGTTTTCCTTGGAGCGTCTTGTATTATTTGAGTCTTTGCTTTTTAGTTTACCACAATCATCCTTTCTATACACACCTTTTGGGAGAGACACACATAAACTGGAATTTCTTAGAATACTCTATGTGCTTCACTTATATTTTTCGAGCTAGATAATTTTGCTCTAGTGCTTCACTTATATCTTTTAGAGCACGGTGGTGGTTTTATTTTATAGAAACTATTGATCTCTCATGCTTCACTTATATTATTTTGAGAGTCCTTTAGAACAGCATGGTAATTTTCTTTGGGTATGAATTTAGTCCTAATATAATAAGCATCCAAGATTGGTATAATAAAAACTATCATACAAAAAGTGCATTGGATATTATGAGAAGTTTGATACTTGATTATTGTTTTGAGAGATAAAGATGGTGATATTAGAGTCATGCTAGTTGAGTACTTGTGTATTTGAGAAATACTTGTGTTAAAGTTTGTGATTCCCGTAGCATGCACGTATGGTGAACCGTTATGTGATGAAGTCGGAGCATGATTTATTTATTGATTATCTTCCTTATGAGTGGCGGTCGGGGACGAGTGATGGTCTTTTAGTACCAATCTATCCCCCTAGGAGCATGCGTGTAGTACATTTTTTTGATAACTAATAGGTTTTTGCCATAAGTGTGTGAGTTCTTTATGACTAATGTTGAGTCCATGGATTATACGCACTCTCACCCTTCCACCATTGCTAGCCTCTCTAATACCGCGCACCTTTCGCCGGTATCACACCCACCATATACCTTCCTCAAAACAGCCACCAAACCTACCTATTATAGCATTTCCATTCCGAGATATATTGCCATGCAACTTTCCACCGTTCCGTTATTATGACACACTTCATCATTGTCATATTGCTTTGCATGGTCATGTAGTTGACATTGTATTTGTGGCAAAGCCACCGTTCATAATTCTTTCATACATGTCACTCTTGATTCATTGCGTATCCCCGTACTCCGCCGGATACTTGAAACACCCACGATGCGGCTATATCTCCCACGTGTCGGAGCACGACTTAGAGGCATAACCGCATTGTAGGCAATGTTGCAAGAGGGGTAATCTTTACACATCCCATGTACTGAATAAGAAAAGAGGTACATAGTTGGCTTACAATCGCCACTTCAAACAATACATAAATATAGCATTACAATCATCCAGATACAATCAAGGTCCGACTACAGAACCAAAATAAAGATAACCCCAAATGCATAATGTCCCCGATCGCCCCAACTGGGCTCCACTACTGATCGTCTCGAAAGGAAACATAGTATCATCCTGAGTCCTCATCGAACTCCCACTTGAGCTCAGTCGCATCTCCTGGAATGGTATCATCGGTCCCTGCATCTGGTTTTGAAGTAATCTATGAGTCATGGGGACTCAGCAATATCACACCCTCGCGATTAAGACTATTTAAGCTGATAGGTAGGGAAAAGGCATGAGGTGGAGCTGCAGCAAGCACTAGCATATATGGTGGCTAACATACGCAAATGAGAGCGAGAAGAGAAAGGCAAAGAACGTTTGAGAATCTATGATCAAGAAGTGATCCTAGAACAACCTACTTTCAAGCATAACATGAGACCATGTTCTCTTCCCGGACTCCGCTGAAAAGAGATCATCACGGCTACACAATCATTTTAATTAAGTTAAGTTTCAGGTTTTCTACAACCGGACATTAACAAATTCCCATCTTCCCATAACCACGGGCATGGATTTCGAAAGTTCAAATCCCTGCAGGGGTGTCCCAACTTAGCCCATCACAATCTTTCATGGTCAACGAAGGATATTCCTTCTCCCAGAATGTCCCTATCAGACTCAGAATCCCGGTTACAAGACATCTCGACAATGGTAAAACAAGTCCAGCAAAGCCACCCGAATGTGCCGACAAATCCCGATAGGAGCTGCACATATCTCGTTCTCAGGGCACACCGGATAAGCAATCCGTACAACTAAAACCAACCCTCGAGTTTCCCCGAGGTGGCACTGCAAGGGGCTCTAGTTTGGACCAACACTCAGAGGAGCACTGGCCCGGGGGTTTAAAATAAAGATGACCCTTGAGTCCGCGAAACCCAAGGGAAAAAGGCTAGGTGTCAAATGGTAAAACCAATGTTGGGCCTTGCTGGAGGAGTTTTATTCAAGGCGAACTGTCAAGGGGTTCCCATTATAACCCAACCATGTAAGGAACGCAAAATCAAGGAACATAACACCGGTATGACGGAAACTAGGGCGGCAAGAGTGGATCAAAACACCAGGCATAAGGCCGAGCCTTCCACCCTTTACCAAGTATATAGATGCATTAAAGTAGACAAGATATAATAATGATATCCCAATAATAAACATGTTCCAACAAGGAACAAACTCCAATCTTCACCTTCAACTAACAACGCTATAAGAGGGGCTGAGCAAAGCGGTAACATAGCCAAACAACGGTTTGCCAGGACAAGGTGGGTTAGAGGTTTGACATGGCAATATGGGAGGCATTGATAAGCAAGTGGTAGGTATCGTAGCATAGGCATAGCAATAGAGCGAGCATCTAGCAAGCAAAGATAGAATTTATTTCAAGGGTATGATCATCTTGCCTCCAAAGTTCTCCGAGTTGACATCAGCTTGATCCTCGTAAGCGTACTCAACTGGCTCCTCGATCACGTACTCGTCTCCCAGCTCTACCCAATGAAAGAACACAAGCAAAGGGAGACACAATCAACCACGGTGCAATGCGCAAGCAACATGATGCAAAACATGGCATGATATGCGGGATGTGATATGCAATGCATATGCATGCTTCAGAAAGAAAAGATTGAACCTGGCCTCAACTTGGCAAACCAAGAGTGCCGCTGGAAAGATGAGTTGATTTCGGTCGAAATCGATATAAAGATCACCGGAATCGGATGCACGGTTTGCAAATGGCAAGCAAAACAAATATGGCACCGATCTGCGATTAATAGCACGAGGCCATCTAAATGCATCAAGAACAACAAGCTACTTCACTTTAACATAATAGCAAAGCATATGGCAGTGGTCCACTCAAGATGCTTGACAAAAGATGAACACTGAGCTACGGCTAAATCACACAATAGCAGGTTCAAACAAGCACGGAAAAAGTGCAAAAGATATCAGGTTCACGGACTTAATGAAAATAACATGTCAGGATTTAACATCAGGAAGCAATGTTTAGAGCAAGATAACAACATGCTACAGGAACATAACATGGCAAAACAAGGCATGGCATGAAGCTACACAAAGTAAACAACAAAAGTCCCTTACTGGCCATAAGCCAAAAGGGAACAGCAAAATACAATGGCAACCATGTGAGCATAGCAAGTTTCGTTAACAGATTCAGACTTAGCAGAAAACTGGAACATGGCAAAAACAAATTTACGTAGGCATGTTTACGAGTTCGATGCACTCACCACAAGGCATTGCATGACAAACTAAGTATACACCCAACAAGTAGACATGATAAATAAGCTAACCATGGCAAGAACACTCTCATAGCATGCGTGGATCAACTACAACAACCTCGTCAAATTTTCTTAACATGTAAACAATCTGCCAGGAACATTTTATAGCAAAAGTATAGCAAGATTGAGTCGTGCTAGGGTGATTCATAATTGCAAAAAAAGACATGGATGGATAGAGCATAACAATATCTTAAAATCACCCTTATTGAACATGCTCAAAAGAGGCATGGATCACTCTGTAGCAACATGAATACATGGCATAAAAATATTATTAGGGAAAAGACTTAGAAGATTTCTAAGTCCCTGAAATCAGCAACATCACGAGAGCTACTTTGCATGCTTGTGCTAGTCACCACAAAGATCACAAAAATACATGGCATACAGCCCTGTAAAGATGGCATGACATACTTCAAAACACATGTAGTGCTCAAGTTCATAGGAGGCACACATTAAACATAGAAAAAATGACAAATGTCCATAATCTGTTAAGAATCTGAAACTAAAATGACATAGCACTCTTGCAACAGCACTTAGGGCATCAATATGAACTCAAATGAACATGGTGCAATGGAATGAAATGAAGTGCACGTCCAGACGAACAATTTGACATGCTACACGCCCAAAATGGAGCCACGGGTGCAAAGTTATGACATAATGAAGTATGCAAAAAAATATGCAAAACTGGGACAAAAGTCAACCCTTAGGGTTCGTCCAGATCTGGATCCGAGGCACGCAAAACGAGGTTAACCGGATCCTCCTGCCAGAGTTACTATAGAGGAATAAGAGGATCGGCGGCCGGAGATGGAAGCGGTTGCCGGAGCCGACGAAGTCAGGCCAGGCGGCGCAGAGGTCCTGGGCGGCGCGGTTCCCGTCGTGGCGGCACGGGCGAAGGCCGGCAAGCCTGGGGCGACCCGGGCGGTGGCGGCATCGGGCCCCGCGGGCATGCCTCAGGCCTGGCGGGCCGGTGATGTGGGGTGCGCGGTGGACGAGTGAGGAGGTGACACGTGGTGGCGGCAGGCGGCGGGATGTTGTCTGGCGGCGGGCGGACACGTCCGGCCGCGCAGAGGGGAGAGGGAGCTAGGGTTAGGGTGGAAACGATCCGGGAAATTTTGGTGGAGGCACCTATTTGTACCAAGAGGGAGCTAGGAGGCTCCAAATTGAGCACGGTTTTCGGCCACGTGATCGTGATTGAACGATCGAGATGATGGAGGGGGTTTAGCTGGGATTTGGGCCACTTTGGAGAGGTGTTGGGCTGCAACAACACGAGGCCTTCACGGTTCCTTGGTTAACCGTTGGAGTATCAAACGAAGTCCAAATGGCACGAAACTTGACAGGCGGTCTACCGGTAGTAAACCAAGGCCGCTTGACAAGTCTCGGTCCAATCCGAGAACATTTAACACCCGCACACGAAAAGAAGCAAAAGGGGACACCGGAGGACATAGGAGCGCCGGAATGCAAAACGGACAACGGGGAAAATGCTCGGATGCATGAGATGAACACGTATGCAAATGTGATGCACATGATGACATGATATGAGATGGAAGACAAAGACAGAAGCAAAATGAAGACGAAACCCAACAACAAGGAAATATCATAACTTAGTGCCAGAAATGGCAAGAGTTGGAATACAATTATGGCAGGTTACATATGGGGCATTACAACACTCCACCACTACGAAAGGATCTCGTCCCAAGATCTAGGACTGGAAAAACTCCGGATATTCGGAACGGAGGTGGTCCTCGCGTTCCCAGGTGGCTTCACGGTCAGAATGATGTGACCACTTCACTTTCAGGAATTTGATAGACTTGTTGCGAGTCTTGCGCTCAGTTTCTTCAAGGATAGCAACGGGATGCTCATGATAAGACATGTCTTCTTGGAGATCAATCTCTTCAGAGTTGATGGTGCGGTCAGGAGCCTTGAAACACTTGCAAAGCTGAGACATGTGAAACACGGCATGCACGTTTGCAAAGTTTGATGGAAGCTCAAGTTGATAGGCGAGATCGCCTCTTTTGCCAATGATCTTGAAAGGACCCACGTATCTAGGGGCAAGCTTCCCGTTGATACCGAAGCGACGAGTACCATTCATTGGAGAGATGCGGAGGTAGACATGGTCTCCGATCTCGAAAGCCAAGTCACGATGCTTGCTATCATAGTAACTCTTTTGGTGCGATTGTGTGGCTTTGAGATTTTCACGAATGACTTTGCACATTCCTTCAGCCTCTGTGATGAAGTCATTGCCAAGAAGTTGGCGTTCACCAGTCTCTGACCAGTTAAGAGGAGTACACACTTCCTGCCATAGAGAATCTCGAATGGGGCCTTGCTCGAACTCGCTTGGAAGCTGTTGTTGTAGGAGAACTCAGCATATGGAAGACAATCTTCCCACTTCATACCGAAAGAAATGACACATGCCCTGAGCATATCTTCAAGAATTTGATTGACTCGCTCGACTTGGCTACTAGTTTGAGGATGAAGAGCTGTGCTGAAGCGAATGCTGGTGCCCATGGCCTTCTGAAAAGAATCCCAGAACTTAGAAGTGAAGATGCTTCCACGATCTGAAGATATCAACTGCGGAATGCCATGCAGAGAGACAATCCTGGAGGTATATAGCTCTGCCAACTGAGCTGCTGTGATCGACTCTTTGATAGAAAGAAAATGAGCCACTTTAGTGAGCTTGTCGATGACAACAAATATAGCATCATTGCTATGCTTGGACTTGGGAAATCCAGTCACGAAGTCCATCTCAATATGGTCAAACTTCCATTCTGGAATGGCAAGAGGTTGGAGGAGACCAGCTGGTCGTTGGTGTTCTACTTTCACTCTTCTACAGACATCACATTCATTCACGAACTGAGCAATCTCGCGCTTCATTCGAGTCCACCAATACGACTGCTTCAGGTCATGGTACATCTTTGTACTTCCAGGGTGAATAGAGAGGAGTGAATTGTGAGCTTCGTTCATAATGACTTTATGAAGGTCACCTTTAGGAACAACAATGCGATCCTCGAAGAATAGAGTATCCTTGTCATCAGGGCGATAACACTTGTACTTGGGTTGGCTCTTGGCAATCCCAATCTTCACCTTCTTCACCATAGCATCAAGAAGTTGAGCCTCACGAATCTGATCTTCCAAAGTAGGAGAGACTTGGAGGTTGGCAAGGAATCCTTGAGGAACAACTTGGAGATTAAGTTTGCGGAAAGCTTCACAAAGCTCTGGTTGGTAGGGCTTGATAATCAAACTATTGCAGTAAGCCTTCCTGCTCAATGCGTCAGCAATGACATTGGCCTTGCCTGGAGTGTATTCGATACTCGGATTATAATCTTGAATCATTTCAACCCAACGAGTATGCCTGAGGTTGAGGTTGGGCTGAGTGAAGATGTACTTGAGACTCTTATGATCAGTGAAGATGTCCACTTTCCTTCCCAACAAGAGATGTCTCCATGTTAAAAGAGCATGGACAACTACCGCCAACTTGAGGTCATGAGTGGGGTAGTTCTTTTCGTTGGGCTTCAACTGGCAAGAGGTATAGGCCACAACTTTGTTCTCTTGCATCAACACTGCACCGAGACCTTGAAGGGAAGCATCACAGAAAACCTCAAATGGTTTGGATTCATCAGGAGGAGTCAGAACTGGAGCAGTGACTAACTTCTCTTTGAGGGTGTTGAAAGCGATGTCACACTCAGGCGACCAGACATACTTCACATGCTTCTAGAGGAGGTTTAAAAGAGGCTTCGCGATCTTAGAGAAGTTCTCAATGAACCTTCGACAATAGCTTGCAAGCCCAAGGAAGCTACGGAGTCGCTTCACATTCTGAGGCGGTTCCCAATTCACAATTGCAGACACCTTCTCAGGATTAACAGCTATGCCCTTGGTGGATATGATATGCCCAAGGTAGAGAACCTCATCCAGCCAAAACTCGCACTTTGAAAACTTCGCATAGAACTGATGTTCTCTGAGTTTGTCCAGCACCAATCTCAAGTGTTTGGCATGATCCTCCTTGTTCTTGGAAAAGACCAAAAATGTCATCGAGGTAGACCCAGACGAAGTCATTTGTGTAGGGGTTGAAGATGAAGTTCATCATGCGAGAGAATGTTGGAGGAGTGTTGACAAGGCCGAAAGACATGCCAGTGTATTCATATGAACCATAGCTTGTTCTGAATGCTGTCTTGGGGATATCTTCTTCACGAATGCGAATATGATGATAGCGCATACGGAGGTCAAGCTTGGAGAATACTTGAGCACCTATGATTTGTTCGAAAAGCTCATTGATATTGGGAAGTGGGTACTTGTTCTTTATGGTCTTCTTGTTCAATGGACGGTAGTCGACACAAAGTCGGTCCGTTCCATCCTTCTTCTTGACAAAAAGAACACCACAACCCCATGGAGAAGAACTTGGTCGGATGAGACCCATACGCTCTTGAATATCGAGTTGTTTCTTCAGCTCCTTCAACTCTTCAGGTCCAAGCTTGTAAGGACGTTTGCAAACAGGTTCCGTGCCAGGCTCAAGATCGATGATGAATTCGACTGGCCAGTGAGGAGGCATTCCTGGAAGCTCTTATGGAAAGACGTCTTGATATTCACAAACGACTGGAATCTGAGAGATGGCATCCAGCTCGCCCTTCTCATTGAGAGAAAACAGTCAAATGGTATCATCACGAGCGGCAAAGACGATTACATCCACAGACGAATGTGTCAATTGAATCTGCCTGGCAGCACAATCAAGCTGAGCCTTGTGCTTGGAAAGCCAATCCATTCCGAGAATAAGATCAATATCCGAGTCACCAAGAACATTTGGAGAAGATAGAAACTTATAGTCGCCCAATGTGATAGAAACATCCGGAACAAAGACTCGAGAAGTCATTTGTCGGGCCGTAGAAACAATAGCCAGAGGTCTCGGCAAAACTTGAGTAACCAAATCATGCATAGCCACAAAAGGTCTTGAAATGGAAGAATGCGATGCACCAATATCAAAAAGAACTCTTGCAGGAATATCGTTAACAGGAAGGTTACCCATAATCACTTCTGATGAGTCCTCTGCCTGAGCTGTGTTCATCATGTTGACCTTTGCAAACTTGGGATTATGCTTGACCACTGCGGTGCTAGCAGATCTCACAGGAGGAGGAGGAGGAGGAAGACGCCTCTGATTGAAGCATTTTTTGGCATAGTGACCCTTCTGCTGACACTTGTTGCATGTGACCTCTGAAAGCGGACGATGATACAGAGCACTTGATCTTGGAGCATGAGACGAAGTCTTGTTCTGAAATCCTGGGTTGGGTGGGTGGGAAGATCCATAGCCACCTTTGCTCTTCTGCTGATAAGGCTGACGGAACGGAGGAGGAGGCAACCAATACTTTTGCTGCTTAGTTGTCACTTGAGTTGAGGAAGAAGGAGTTGCATCCCTGACTCGTTTCTTGGAAGCATCACACTTGAGTTGAGCAGCCTCTTGCTTTAGTACCATATTGTAGAACTCATCGTACTTCTTCAGCTCAAAAGGCACACGGGCTAGTTGTAGATCTTCTCTGAGGCCACCTCTTAACTGATAAATCATGCTCTTTTCACCAGGGACGTCTTGCTTAGCGAAACGAGCGAGCTTCTGGAACATGATGCTGTATTGGTAAACAGACAAGCTGCCTTGCTTCAGATTGCGGAACTCCTCACGCTCGCTCTCAACAACACTCTAAGGAATGTAGTGAGCTTTGAAGTCTTGGCGGAATTCATCCCAGGTAATCACACGACCTCCTCTGGATCTTTGTATTGCTGATACCACTCAGCAGCTTGGTCTTTGAGTTGGAACGAGGCAAACTTGACAAAGTCCTTAGGCCTGATGTTGCTGCACTCGAAATGCTTGCAGATATCCACGAGCCAATCATCAGCGTTTGTTGCCTCGACAGAGTTACTGAAGGTCTTTGGCTGGTTTGCGAGGAACTGGTTGAGTGTAGCAAACTGATTCAGATTATTGCCATGGCCTTGATTTCCTTGGTTGCTCTCTTGCTAGAGTTGCATAATCAGCTGCGTGTTGGTGTTGGTAGCGGCCATCACAGCTTGCCATGCCTCCGGAGGTGGAGGTGGTGGCGGCGGTGGTTCCGGATTCTGACGCGTTGGAGGAGCCATCCTGAAGAGGGTGACATCCATTATCATCTTGAAAGACATATATTCAAGTTGAATGAATGGATCGAAATTGCAACATATAGTCTTAACATTCGAACAAGAATGAACAAATGCATTCCAAATTAAATGGTCACACTTCCATAAATTGAGAAGCCACTTAGATAGAGGTAGATGAATAAAACAACAAGGTACGGACAAGAACAAATACTTGGTGAGGATTACCCAATCACAAACCAAATATCCGCGGAAGAAATACTAGAGCTACAAACTCCCGAAATTTTCCCGGTTATGCAATCACGTGTTGGGGATACAGGGGAAGCATAATATCTCACCCAAAGCTAGCAAATCCTACATCCAACTGTATCCATCCTTCAACACATAACCAAGAAACCTTCGGAAATCATTTACCTCAACTTTCGAAAAGTATCCGTTATACGAGTTATGGAAATACTCCCGAACTCCCACCCCAGTACTATGTGGCGTCGATGTTATCTCACCAACAACTACATACAATAGATTTTTGATGTCGGCGAAACTCAGGTATTCCAAAATTGCAATGATAAAATTGTGATGACAACTGTTGGGGATATACATAACAGGTAGGCCCACGAAGGGTCGAAATATCATGAAGCATGGGGTCCACACAACATGTGGATCCAGGTCAATTTCATACAGACACACTATTCACTCGGATAAGCAGCATACTATCCACTCGACCAAGCAACATACCATCCACTCGGATGACAGTTCACCACTCGACCGTACGACTCACTCGGATATACGAAGGCCAGCAGGCAGCAAATCAGTCGGCATCTTTCTAATAGTGAGGGCTTAATGGTGGGCTGGCATTATGGCATTCATACCCCACTTTGTAACGTAGGAGGTGAGGGGGTGGCGCACTCTATATAAGCCACCCCCACCACTAGACTAAGGGGGGGCTCTTCTTCCACCTCTCTCTCTTTTCACCATTAGTCTCAGGACTTAGCTCAGGCATGGGGATCCGTTCCTCTCTCTCACACACATTGTAATCTCCGGATATATACTCAGATAAAACAAAGCCTCTCCGGAACACGAGACGTAGGGTTGTTATCTCCACCGTGAGAGGCCCGAACTCGCTAAAACCACCGTGTCACCCATATGCATCTCGATAGATCATGCTCCGTTATACTACCCCTATTCTACTGTCAGACTTAGAACCACGACAGTTGGCGCCCACCGTGGGGCATGGCGTCTATCGAGCCATGATGCAGATGGTTATTTCTTCTACCACCAGCGGCACATCGGTTCCGGCTGGTGCCCTCTATTTGGTTTGATCTTCATCTTCCAATACATTTTCTATATTGTTCATTTGCACAACGAGCAAAGCATCGCAAGCGCGTACATCCATCCAAGCACGTACAAGGAGAACTATCGGCCTTTAGGTTGGCTGGCCTCCCATCCGCATGAGCTAATCGCTTGAATCGGCGCGAAAGCAAGAAACCGACTGCGCTTCCACGGACGACCACCCGCGCCATCCCCACGTCATCGCCTTCGACCTTGTCACAGACGACTGCGCCTCCGCGCGCAGCCACCAGCGGCGTCCGCGTCATCATCGTCTCCAACCCCGTCGTTGAGCCACACACACTTCCGTCGTCGCCATTCACCTCGCCATCAACTCCGGCCTCGTGTTCTCGGCTGCTCGCCGGCAACCTCTACGGTGGCGGTGCAGGCAGGCAGCGCTCCTACCTCCAGTGCCAGTCGTCTGCGATGGTCTCGGAGGTGGAGGCGCTCTGCGGCGGCGTCGGCCGTTG
Organism: Triticum aestivum; assembly: GCF_018294505.1. Taxonomy (NCBI): domain Eukaryota; kingdom Viridiplantae; phylum Streptophyta; class Magnoliopsida; order Poales; family Poaceae; genus Triticum; species Triticum aestivum. The sequence goes on along the minus strand of NC_057794.1, from coordinate 147,034,813 downwards.
CCTGCCTCCGGTGCTAGTCGTCTGCGATGGTCTCGATGGTGGAGGCGCGTTGCGGCAGCGACGGCCGATTGGGACTGGAGGAATAAATGGCTGGTAAGTGCTTGCATAACGTGGGCCATCTAATCGAGCATTAACTGCATGCAGGGAAAATGGAATCAGAAGGATATCTCCAGATCTCCCACACGTACGCGGCTTCACCGGCAATCATTAAATGCACGCCTATAAACGTCGGTCTCATAATTCCGCCAAGGATTGACCGCTTCGTTAAGGTAATCGCCTTATTAACCGGCCAATTGATGGGGATTATTAATCACCTTATTAACCGCCAAGGATATCTAATTGCTTCCAACAACCCATCGGTTCCGCACCAGTAAATTCATGCATGCATGCATGTATAACCGTCCGGCCTTCAACTCCGCGGCCGTACTAGCTAGTACTAACTTGCAGGGTCACCTGATGGTTTTTCAGTCGGATGGTAGCGAACTAGATTGGTTCAGAGTTCAGTCAGAAAAAGCCACTCAGACACAGACTTAAGTTCACTCGGCCATGAACCCGAGTTCACTCGGACGGATTCCTCGTCCAGTACCTGAGCGCAAGTTAGAGGACGCCCCGCGCATCGTTACTCCGCGGCACGCGTCTACATCATCCGGACGCTCCGCGCGTCACCACTCTGCGGCACGCGTCTACATCATCCGGACACTTCGCTCGTGCGGGACGCGTCTATGTCACTCGGGCGCCTCGCTCGTCGCCACTGCGGCACGCGCCTCTACTTCACCAGGACGCCCCGCGCATCGTCACTCCACGGCACGCGTCTACATCATCCGGACGCTCCGCGCGTCGCCACTCTGCGGGACGCGTCTACGTCACTCGGACGCCTCGCTCGTCGCCACTGCACGGCACGCGCCTCTACTTCACCAGGACGCCCCGCGCATCGTCACTCCGCGGCACGCGTCTACATCATCCGGACGCTCCGCGCGTCGCCACTCTACGGGACGCGTCTACGTCACTCGGACGCCTCGCTCGTCGCCACTGCGCGGCACGCGCCTCTACTTCACCAGGACGCCCCGCGCATCATCACTCCGCGGCACGCGTCTACATCATCCGGACGCTCCGCGTGTCGCCACTCTGCGGGACACGTCTACGTCACTCGGACGCCTCGCTCATCGCCATTGCGCGGCACGCACCTCTACTTCACCAGGACGCCCCGCGCATCGTCACTCCGCGGCACGCATCTACATCATCCGGATGCTTCACACGTCGCCACTCTGCGGGACGCGTCTACGTCACTTGGATGCCCCGCATCGGTTGGTCACCTCATCACCACTCGACCGCTCCGGGCCTCGTCAATCGGTTGGTCACCTCATCACCACTCGGTAACCCCGCGACACAGTTTTTACGATCTCATAAATGGTTGTTATTCTTTTCATATGCTCTCAATCCCCTAGTGGGTGACTTAGTTGCGACTCCAGTACTCGCCTAAGTTTCGAAAAAATCCTACCGAGTGGAGAGCAACCCTCCCACTCGGGGGCTTAGCTGCAGTCCAGTACTCGCCTAAGTTTCAAAAAATCCTGCCGAGTGGAGAGCAACCCTCCCACTCGGGGGCTTAGCTGCAGTCCAGTACTCGCCTAAGTTTCAAAAAATCCTACCGAGTGAAGAGCAAACCTCTCACTCGGGGGCTTAGCTGCAGCCCAGTGCTCGCCTAAGATATAAAAATCCTACCGAGTGGAGAGCAACCCTCCCACTCGGGGGCTTAGCTGCAGTCCAGTACTCGCCTAAGTTTCAAAAAATCCTGCCGAGTGGAGAGCAACCCTCCCACTCGGGGGCTTAGCTGCAGTCCAGTACTCGCCTAAGTTTCAAAAAATCCTACCGAGTGAAGAGCAAACCTCTCACTCGGGGGCTTAGCTGCAGCCCAGTGCTCGCCTAAGATATAAAAATCCTACCGAGTGGAGACCAACCCTCCCACTCGGGGGCTTAGCTGCAGTCCAGTACTCGCCTAAGTTTCAAAAAATCCTACCGAGTGAAGAGCAAACCTCTCACTCGGGGGCTTAGCTGCAGCCCAGTGCTCGCCTAAGATATAAAAATCCTACCGAGTGGAGAGCAACCCTCCCACTCAGGGGCTTAGCTGCAGTCCAGTACTCGCCTAAGTTTCAAAAAAAATCCTGCCGAGTGGAGAGCAACCCTCCCACTCGGGGGCTTAGATGCAGTCCAGTACTCGCCTAAGTTCAAAAACACGATGCATGGAGCGGTCATTTCTCTCTCAATCCCCAAGTGGGTGACTTAGTTGCGAGTCCAGTACTCGCCTAAGTTTCAAAAAAAATCCTACCGAGTGTAGAGCAACCCTCCCACTCGGGGGCTTAGCTGCAGTCCAGTACTCGCCTAAGTTTCAAAAAAATCCTACCGAGTGTAGAGCAACCCTCCCATTCGGGGGCTTAGCTGCAGTCCAGTACTCGCCTAAGTTTCAAAAAAATCCTACCGAGTGGAGAGCAACCCTCCCACTCGGGGGCTTAGCTGCAGTCCAGTACTCGCCTAAGTTTCAAAAAATCCTGCCGAGTGGAGAGCAACCCTCCCACTCGGGGGCTTAGCTGCAGTCCAGTACTCGCCTAAATTTCAAAAACACGATGCAGGTTGGTCACCTCATAACCACTCGGCCGCCCCGTGCGTCGCCACCAGGTTGGTCACCTCATAACCACTCGGTCGCCCCGTGCGTCGCCACTCGGTTGGTCACCTCATCACCACTCGGCCGCCCCGTGCGTCGCCACCAGGTTGGTCACCTCATAACCACTCGGCCGCCCCGTGCGTCGCCACCAGGTTGGTCACCTCATAACCACTCGGCCGCCCCGTGCCTCGCCACCAGGTTGGTCACCTCATAACCACTCGGCCGCCCCGTGCGTCGCCACCAGGTTGGTCACCTCATAACCACTCGGCCGCCCCGTGCGTCGCAACCAGGTTGGTCACCTCATAACCACTCGGCCACCCCGTGCGTTGCCACCAGGTTGGTCACCTCATAACCACTCGGCCGCCCCGTGCGTCGCCACCAGGTTGGTCACCTCATAACCACTCGGCCGCCCCGTGCGTCGCCACCAGGTTGGTCACCTCATAACCACTCAGCCCCCCCGTGCGTCGCCACCAGGTTGGTCACCTCATAACCACTCGGCCGCCCTGCGCGTCGCCACCAGGTTGGTCACCTCATAACCACTCGGTCGCCCCGTGCGTCGCCACTCGGTTGGTCACCTCATCACCACTCGGCCGCCCCGTGCGTCGCCACCAGGTTGGTCACCTCATAACCACTCGGCCGCCCCGTGCGTCGCCACTCGGTTGGTCACCTCATCACCACTCGGCCGCCCCGTGCGTCGCCACCAGGTTGGTCACCTCATAATCACTCGGCCGCCCCGTGCGTCGCCACCAGGTTGGTCACCTCATAACCACTCGGCCGCCCTGGGCATCGTCAATCGGTTGGTCACCTCATCCCCACGCGGCTGCCCCGCGCGTCGCCACTCGGTTGGTCATCTCATCACCACTCGACCGCCCCGCGCGCCTTCAGACAGCTAAGTCATTTTACATTCTGTTATTTTCGTCTTCCCGAGTATTCCATAATTCACACATCACGTTCACTCGGACGCCACACCACCGAGTGTACCCCTATGCTCGACTGCTTATTTTCACATACTTGCTTAGTACTGGTTATGTGACTCCCAAGTCCAACTTCCATTTTTTCGCATATATCATTTACGAACACCATGTGTCGTTCTTCATTTCGAGTTTGCATCGGTCCTCCGGGGCTGCAACTCAGTCGAAACACTACACTTCCATTTTATTTTAGCCAGTATTCCAACGAGTTCAGTAGCATCTCTCGCTTCGACAAGTGCGAACTAATCCTTCGCTCTTTTAGACTTTTGCTGGTCAACCAACAAGCCCCTTGCACTCCCAGTGGGTGTCTATGGGTGTTATTCACACAAACCATTTCAGCACACATCAAATTTCCTCAAGAAATTATTGTGTTGACTTGTGCCATTTTTTACACAAGTTACGCGATCACTCGACAGCCTTACGCGCCAACTTCATCGCTGCTCGGACTCGGTCACCATACTGATCCTAGCGCACCACAACACTGACCTTGTCCCTCTGTTGACTTCAAACACGTCCGACCAACCCCTCTATGAAATTCTCTTCATTGTATCAATGATATAGACCTCGTCGGGCATGAGACAGATAAGTCCCTTTCATAATTAAACTTCACACTTCACTCTTTTGCGAGTTTGCCTCTTTCGAGCATCACTCGGAAGCTTCTCCTTATCTTTACCCAAATCCGACTCGATGAATTGCAAATCATCCATTCAAAACTATATTTCTCGTATTCTGACATGTCTGTTCTTGAAGCTTGTAGTACGCTCGGGGGCTACGCCGCACTCGGGGGCTGCATCTCATTTGGAATGACACTCTCCTGAGTGGTCGAGTACTTCATCATCAGTTAGATCCTTCACTTCAACAAGTGCATTCGATCTGTCACTTTGACAAGTTTTATAATCACCCAGACACTCTGCACGCCATCTTCATTCCTACCCAGACTCAGTTGGCACGCCAGTCTTGTTGTGTCGCAACCACACTACACCGACCTCATCGCTACATTAGCTTCGAAAGCATCTGGCTAACTCCTTCGAAAACCATTTCAGCCACTTGGCTGGACACGCAATCTTTCACTCGGCTGCCCTGCGTGTCGTCACTCGGCCACCCCGCGCATCACCACTTGGCTGGACACGTAGTCCTTCACTCGGCCACCTCGCGCATCCTCACTCAACCGCCCCACACGGCGCCACTCGGTTGTGTATGTCTTCACCACTCAGCCGCCCCGCGCGTCACCACTCGGTTGTGCATGTCTTCACCACTCGGCCGCCCCGCGTGTCGTCACTCTGTTGTACACATCCGTACCCCTCGGTCGCCCCGCGCGTCACCACTTGGCTGGATATGTAATCCTACATTCGACCACCTTGCACGTCATCACTAGTCAGCCGCCCCGCGCGTCGCCACTCGGTTGGACACGTCTTCACCACTCGGCCGCTACGTGCGATGCCACTCGGCCGCCCCACGCGTCACCATTCGGTTGGACATGTATTCACCACTCGGCCGCTCCGCGCATCACCACGCGGTTGTGCACGTCTTCACCACTCGGACCGCCCCGCGCGTCGTCGCTTGGTTGTACGCATCATCGCCCCTCGGCCGCCTCGCGTGCCACCATCGATTGGACATGTCTTTACCTCTACACCCCCAACACGGGAACGACTAAGTTACTCATATGGTCAAACCTCATATCACACTCTGTAGCAAGCTTACCTCCTTCGAGCATCACTCGGGGGCTACGCACGGCAGTTGGCCATGTCACCCTCAGGGGTTACGCCCATTTGGTCAACCTGTTGATCACATCAGGAATATTCTTCTGACCATACATGCTCGGTTCGCCGAAGATCTATAAGTGAAGCACGTCCACTTGATAAATACCCCTTTCATGCAAAAGGATAAAAATGAAGTGCCATCGCTGAATACAGGCGACCTTACTCGTCGAACGTCGTTCGTACAACCACCTTGTTACGCATCCATCCGATTGATTCAATTCCAGACAAAGATATTTGCCGTGCCAACTGCATGGAGGTTTACCGAGAGACTTAAACCCTCTGCCAGACTCATCCAGTCCGACAGAGGCTCGGGGACTACACCCAGTGGGTGCACTCAGCGTGCCCCCACTGCAAGAGAACTCAGAAAGAAACATTTTGCTCGATGCAAACCCATCTCCAGTATTACTCGACCTCCGAGTCAGAGAAGAACAAGTTCGTTCAGTGCCAGCTAAGAAGAGTTTTAGTTCTCTCATACCCCCGCCGACTGCCTGCAGTCGACGGCGGTCTCGGGGACTACACCTAGTGGGTGCACTCGGCGTGCCCCCACTGGAGTAATCTCCACTCGGTACGGCCTGACCAGTTCGAGTGGTGAACAACAACAAAAAGACAGGCTCTAAGACTCCCGCCGACTGCCCGCAGTCGACGGCAGTCTCGGGTACTACACCCAGTGGGTGCACTCAGCGTGCCCCCACTGGAATGGTATCCACTCGGAACGGTCCGCCCAACCCGAGTGACGGCCAAACAACAACAAAAAAAAAGACACGTTCCAGGCATGAAGAAATTCCGAGTAATCAGTTACTCGATGCAGGCCTAGCTCCAAATCACTCCAAAAAAATATTCTATAAGGCGAGTTTAACGCTCCTCCGTGGACCTGTTTTGAGCCTTCTTCTAGGACTCAAAGTGTGAAACTCACAAGTGTGGATCTAAAACCGACTCGTATTGACGTTCCTCCGGGATAAGAATGGCATCTCTCTAAGAGAGCAGTCCATGTGTCAATCTGGTTGCACGGATTTGATGACACACCCATACTCAGATCACGAGTTAAACCTCTCCCGAGAGATGAACGAATGTCACCAAGTTGCTCCTCGCAGACACTTACCTCGATCAGTCGGGAAGCATGGTGCCGGAATCCATTGAGATTTTGTTCAAACCTTGGTCGACTGAAAGCGCGACGGCACGTACCGAGTATTTTTGTAATCACTCGGACCAAACTGTGTCTTACACCAACTCGTTCTGCAAAATCGCAATCGATTCGGGGGCTAATGTTGGGGATATACATAACAGGTAGGCCCACGAAGGGTCGAAATATCATGAAGCATGGGGTCCACACAACATGTGGGTCCAGGTCAATTTCATACAGACACACTATTCACTCGGACAAGCAGCATACTATCCACTCGACCAAGCAACATACCATCCACTCGGATGACAGTTCACCACTCGACCGTACGACTCACTCGGATATACGAAGGCCAGCAGGCAGCAAAGCAGTCGGCATCTTTCTAATAGTGAGGGCTTAATGGTGGGCTGGCATTATGGCATTCATACCCCACTTTGTAACGTAGGAGGTGAGGGGGTGGCGCACTCTATATAAGCCACCCCCACCACTAGACTAAGGGGGGGCTCTTCTTCCACCTCTCTCTCTTTTCACCATTAGTCTCAGGACTTAGCTCAGGCATGGGGATCCGTTCCTCTCTCTCACACACATTGTAATCTCTGGATATATACTCAGATAAAACAAAGCCTCTCCGGAGCACGAGACGTAGGGTTGTTATCTCCACCGTGAGAGGCCCGAACTCGCTAAAACCACCGTGTCACCCATATGCATCTCGATAGATCATGCTCCGTTATACTACCCCTATTCTACTGTCAGACTTAGAACCACGAAAACAACACCTTGGAGCTCAACTCCCCGGGACACTGCCACAACCCCTAAATGTCAGGAGGCACCAAGAACACTGTTCTCGTCACAAAACCATTGGAACGACTCCAAGATACCCGCGTGATCCTAAATTTTTTTAGTGAAATTTGAGAAGAGAAGAGTCAAAACTCTACGTCAGGATGCCTCACCAGAGCGACGAAGGGACTGAGGAGTAAAAAGAATCCTACTCTCCGATATATATAATCCTAAAAGACTCAAAACATTTTTCTAGACTCAACAACGCCAGCGATTCGATCAAGCAGGGGGCTCCTAAGTCGGGGAAGGCTCTAATTACCAACTTGTAACACCAACGATACGGCTATATCTCCCACGTGTCGGAGCACGACTTAGAGGTATAACCACATTGTAGGCAATGTCGCAAGAGGGGTAATCTTTACACATCCCATGTACTGAATAAGAAAAGAGGTACATAGTTGGCTTACAATCGCCACTTCAACTAATACATAAATATAGCATTACAATCATCCATATACAATCAAGGTCCGACTACGGAACCAAAATAAAGACAACCCCAAATGCATAATGTCCCCGATCGCCCCAACTGTGCTCCACTACTGATCGTCTGGAAAGGAAACGTAGTATCGTCCTGAGTCCTCATCGAACTCCGACTTGAGCTCAGTCGCATCTCCTGGAACGGTATCATCGGTCCCTGCATCTGGTTTTGAAGTAATCTGTGAGTCACAGGGACTCAGCAATCTCACACCCTTGCGATCAAGACTATTTAAGCTGATAGGTAGGGAAAAGGCATGAGGTGGAGCTGCAGCAAGCACTAGCATCTATGGTGGCTAACATACGCAAATGAGAGCGAGAAGAGAAAGGCAAAGAACGTTCGAGAATCTATGATCAAGAAGTGATCCTAGAACAACCTACTTTGAAGCATAACATGAGACCGTGTTCTCTTCCCGGACTCCGCCGAAAAGAGACCATCATGGCTACAGACGCTGTTGATTCATTTTAATTAAGTTAAGTTTCAGGTTTTCTACAACCGGACATTAACAAATTCCCATCTGCCCATAACCGCGGGCACGGCTTTCGAAAGTTCAAATCCCTGCAGGGGTGTCCCAACTTAGCCCATCACAATCTCTCACAGTCAACGAAGGATATTCCTTCTCCCAGAACGGCCCGATCAGACTCGGAATCCCGGTTACAAGACATCTTGACAATGGTAAAACAAGTCCAGCAAAGCCACCCGAATGTGCCGACAAATCCCGATAGGAGCTACACATATCTCGTTCTCAGGGCACACTGGATAAGAAATCCGTACAACTAAAACCAACCCTGGAGTTTCCCCGAGGTGGCGCTGCAAGGGGCTCTAGTTTGGACCAACAGTCAGAGGAGCACTGGCCCGGGGGTTTAAAATAAAGATGACCTTTGAGTCCGCGAAACCAAAGGGAAAAAGGCTAGGTGGCAAATGGTAAAACCAATGTTGGGCCTTGCTGGAGGATTTTTATTCAAGGCGAACCGTCAAGGGGTTCCCATTATAACCCAACCGTGTAAGGAACACAAAATTAAGGAACATAACACCGATATGACGGAAACTAGGGCGGCAAGAGTGGAACAAAACACCAGGCATAAGGACGAGCCTTCCACCATTTACGAAGTATATAGATGCATTAAAGTAGACAAGATATAATAATGATATCCCAATATTAAACATGTTCCAACAAGGAACAAACTCCAATCTTCACCTGCAACTAACAACGCTATAAGAGGGGCTGAGCAAAGCGGTAACATAGCGAAACAACGGTTTGCTAGGACAAGGTGGGTTAGAGGTTTGACATGGCAATATGGGAGGCATTGATAAGAAAGTGGTAGGTATCGTAGCATAGACATAGCAATAGAGCGAGCATCTAGCAAGCAAAGATAGAAGTGATTTCGAGGGATCTTGCCTGCAAAGTTCTCAGAGTTGACGTTAGCTTGATCCTCGTAAGCATACTCAACTGGTTCCTCGATCACGTACTCGTCTCCCGGCTCTACCCAAGGCGAGAACACAAGCAAAGGGAGACACAATCAACCACGGTGCAATGCGCAAGCAACATGATGCAAAACATGGCATGATATGCGGGATGTGATATGCAATGCATATGCATGCTTCAGAAAGGAAAGATTGAACCTGGCCTCAACTTGGCAAACCAAGAGTGCCGCTGGAAAGATGAGTTGATTTTGGTCAAATCGATATAAAGATCACCGGAATCGGATGCATGGTTTGCAAATGGCAAGCAAAACAAATATGGCACCGATCTGCGATTAACAGCACGAGGCCATCTAAATGCATCAAGAACAACAAGCTACTGCACTCTAACATAACAACTAAGCACATGGCAGTGATCCACTCAAGATGCTTGACAAAAGATGAACAATGAGCTATGGCTAAATCACACAATAGCAGGTTCAAACAAGCATGGCAAAAGTGCAAAAGATATCAGGTTCACAGACTTAGTGAAAATAACATGTCAGGATTTAACATCTAGAAGCAATGTTTAGAGCAAGATAACAACATGCTACAGGAACATAACATGGCAAAACAAGGCATCGCATGAAGCTACTCAAAGCAAACAACAAAAGTCCCTTACTGACCATAAGCCAAAAGGGATCAGAAAATACAATGGCAACCATGTGAACATAGCAAGTTTCGTTAACAGATTCAGACTTAGCAGAAAACTGGAACATGGCAAAAACAGATTTACGTAGGCATGTTTACGAGCTCGATGCACTCACCACAAGGCATTGCATGACAAACTAATCATACACCCAGCAAGTAGACATGATAAATAAGCTAACCATGGAAAGAACACTCTCATAGCATGCGTGGATCAACTACAACAACCTCGGCAAAAATGCTTAACATGTAAACAATCTGCCAGGAACATTTTATAGCAAAGGTAGAGCAAGATTGAGTCATGCTAGGGTGCTCCATACTTGCAAACAAAGACATGGATGGATAGAGCAGAACAATATCTCAAAATCACCCTTGCTGAACGTGCTCAAAATAGGCATGGATCACTCTGTAGCAACATGAATACATGGCATACAAATATTATCAGGGAAAAGACTTAGAAGATTTATAAGTCCCTGAAATCAGTAACATCACGTGAGCTACTTTGCATGCTTGTGATAGTCACCACAAAGATCACAAAAATACATGGCATACACCCCTGCAAAGATGGCATGGCATACTTCAAAACACATGTAGGGCTTAAGGTCATAGGAGGCACACATTAAACATAGCAAAAATGACAAATGTCCATAATCTGTTAAGAATCTGAAACTAACATGACATAGCATGCCCAAAACGGAGCCACAGGTGCAAAGTTATGACATGATGAAGTATGCAAAAAAATATGCAAAACTGGGACAAAAGTCAACCCTTAGGGTTCGTCCAAATCTGGATCCGAGGCACGCAAAACAAGGTTGATCGGATCCTCTCGCCGGAGTTAATGTAGAGGAAGAAGAGGATTGGCTGCCGCAGATGGAGGCGGTGGCCGGAGCCGACGAAGTCCGGCGAGGCGGCGCGGAGGCCCTGGGCGGCGCGGTTCCCGTCGTGGCGGTGCGGCCGAAGGCCGGCAAGCCTGGGGCGACCCGGGCGGTGGCGGCTTCGGGCCCCGTGGGCCTGCCTAGGGCCTGGCGGGCCGGTGATGTGGGGCGCGTGGTGGACGAGTGAGGAGGCAACACGTGGCAGCGGCGGGCGGCGGGATGCTGTCCGGCGGCGGGCGGACACGTCCGGCCGCGCGGAGGTGAGATGGAGCTAGGGTTAGGGTGGAAATGATTCGGGATTTTTGGTGGATGCGCCTATTTATACCTAGAGGGAGCTAGGAGGCTCCAAATTGAGGACGGTTTTCGGCCACACGATCGTGATCGAACGACCGAGATGATGGAGGTGGTTTAGCTGGGCTTTGGGCCACTTTGGAGAGGTGTTGGGCTGCAACACACACGAGGCCTTCACGGTTCCTCGGTTAACCGTTGGAGTATTGAACGAAGTCCAAATGGGACGAAACTTGACAAGCGGTCTACCAGTAGTAAACCAAGGCCGCTTGGCAAGTCTCGGTCCAATCTGAGAACGTCTAACACCCGCACACGAAAAGAAGCAAAAGGGGACACCGGAGGACATAGGAGCGCCGGAATGCAAAACGGACAACAGGGAAAATGCTCAGATGCATGAGACGAACACGTATGCAAATGCGATGCACATGATGACATGATATGAGATGCAAGACAAAGACAAAAGCAAAACGAAGATGAAACCCAACAATGAGGAAATATCATAACTTAGTGCCGGAAATGGCAAGAGTTGGAATACAATTATGGCAGGTTACATATGGGGCGTTACAGGCATTCACATAGAGTCATGTTTTGTTGTAAGTATTGAGTTGTAATTCTTGAGTTGTAAGTAAATAAAGTGTGATGATCATCATTATTAGAGCATTGTCCCAAGTGAGGAAAGGATGATGGAGACTATGATTCCTCCACAAGTCGGGATGAGACTCCAAAAAAAAGAGAAAAGGCCCAAATAAAAAAAATGAGAGAAAAAGAGAGAAGGGACAATGTTACTATCCTTTCACTACACAAAAAAGACACATCCGTGACATTTTGGGCTGAACGAAATTTTTTTCTGTCATACATATGACACTTCTATGACGATAATTGTGACAAAACACGGTATCATCATAGATGTGGTGGGCTCCTACTTCTATGACAAAAAATCATGACAGAAAATGGGCTTTTTGTCCTGGGCTGGCCGAAGATGCAGCTGCATGACATTCTTTGGGCCGTCCATGACGGAAAAAACCGTGGTAGAAGCGAGGGCGAGGAAAATTTCGGGGAGTTCCTGGTTATGGTGGGAGGTCTGGGGCCGAGCGATGCGCGTTTCTCCCATACATGTACGCGCATGTGTGCGAGGCGTTGGCTCTACCTAAACCCGAGCGAGGCGTTGGGATCTAATTGAATCCGAGCGATTGCACTGCAGGCTACGCGTTACTGAACCCGAGCGATCGATCGATGGCTATTAACTGAACCCAATCGAGAGATTCCTTCGCTACTGCTGCTAACTGAAGCCGATCGATGCTGCCTCTGGG